>NW_028278144.1:0-300000 GCF_059751315.1 Micrasema longulum | reverse complement strand
TATTTTATTTTTTGTGCCCCATCCTTCGTGAGTGTGATTTTTGTCAATTATGATTTCTGAAACACAAAGGGTAAAAAGTCATTAGTAAAAATATATTACAATGGGTAAAGTAATGGAGAATGCACGTGTGTTATCTGTTCATTAAGTAATTCTACGTCGGGTTTATTTTTCAATCGACTAATTTCGAGGATTTCTAGTTTATCAAGTTTTTGGCTTTTAGGTGCAATATGAATTATTTTTAAAATATTTTTTTAAATCAAAGGAATGTTTATTTTCTATTAAATATTGGCAAAATTTGAATTATCTTTATTATTAGACCATGATTGTACGTGCTCTTTTATGCGTGTTTTAAAGGCTCTACCCACGAAGGATGGGGCACCAAAAAAATTCTTAAACTCATTAAAATAGCATTATATAAGCATTATGTAAATAGCATAAACTTATTAGTTAACCCAAAAAAAAATAAAATGATAATGATCCTTAAGATAAAAATAACTTTATTTCATTTATTTTCATATAATGCCGAATTATCCATCCTTACCTTTGTTTTGTATAAATACATTGAACTCCTTAATAAAGATACCAGTCTCAAAAATGTCGCGAAAGCGATGAAACCGGTCACTGGATATTCCAAATATGTGGATTGAAGTATCACTCGTCTTCTATTTATATAATAAATTACAATGAACTTCCATCAAGAATTTTCACTTACAAACTTAAATGTTTCAAATTATAAGTTAGTCTATGCTGACGCTGTCTGAGGTAATTATTAGAAACATGCAAACCAATGTTTATCATAATCTCAGAATTATCGATCATACCGCGCAACAATCGATACAAATGTGTGATCAAATACACATTCCTTCTAGCCTCTAAACTGTTGTAGCCAAGCCAGTACGCAGAACGAACCAAACCGTTCTGCGTACAGGTGGTTCATTTTGTTTCGTTCAATTCGTTCTGCGTACTGGGGGTTCATTCCTATAAACTGTTTTAAAATGAACTGCAAACGCCTCAGCTATGTTTGCAACCTGAATCATTTTTTCACGCCATGTCATGGAGTCAACTTTCCCGCCATCCGTCTTTTGCAACTTCATGTAGTCCGAAAAGGTATTTGGATTTTGAAGTATATTATTTTCCATACTGGAAATAAATTCCCAGCAATTGAATGCTACGTCTTACGACAGATCTGTTACGCCAAAACATCTCACAATCACCGCGACCGCCAGAAGCTTTACATTTTTTATGATAGAAATGCTTAGTCTGTGTGTCTCTAGCAACATCCCCAGAAAACCACTTCGGGTATCACCTCCCACCAGTAGCTTGAGATTTTCTAGGGAAGCAGGAATCAAATACACCTCTGACAGCACAATAAAAATATTGTGCTGCTTCATTTATATCTGATATTTTATACATCTCGCCCCAGTTGATACCGTCCATGAAAGAGTACAGCCGGTCAAAGTCGCCTTTATGAAAGTTCCAGCCTCTCCCACTAACCCTACCCTCCGCTGGAACTTAGGGCCTCGATTACAATGGGAAGTCAATATTTATCTTAAATTTTATCTACTAAGTAAAATTAAGTTTTCAGCATGAAAAGGAGAATATGCATACATTTTTTTCTTCTTGTTCTTCTTCTTTTCCACATCCGCTCCTAAGCGGAGCATGTGGACATCACCATTTGACTCCAGGAGACCCTATCGCCAGCCAGCACTCTCGCTTCTTCCCATGTCAATCCAGCGCCCCTAATTCCACCGAATAAAGTCTAAAGGTCGTCATTGACGGCCTTCCAGGGCGGAGTGACCCCGCAGGTTTAAAGAAGAGGCAACTTGGGTTTAAGTTCTTCTGAGGCATGTGCAGCACGTGCCCAAGTCAGGTCCACCGCCGCATCCTCAAGACGCTCGTCAAAGAAGGCTGCTGCGTCCGTTCTCGGACTTTAATGTTAGTTATAAAATCGAATCGCCTGCCTAATTTTTTCTCAAAACTCATAAGTTTGATGTTTTGAGCTTTAGTAAGGTGCCAAGATTCGCACCCATATAGGAGAACTGGCATTATATAAGAGTTTAATAATCGGCATTTCACTTTGATCGAGTATAGACGAGAGTTCCAGACAACACGCATCATGTGTTGCTCCAGCAATTCCTAGGCGGGTTGCGAGCTCTTTATGCATGCTTCCATCCTCAGTTATGTGTACTACCAAGTATTTAAAGCTGTCACCTTTCTCAATTCTCTGTCCATTATTATAGAGTGGCTGATCAGGGTCAGGACAGGATTTGTTGCACATAATCTGAGTCTTTTTTTTATTAATATTAAGACCCAGACGAGTTGAGTTTTCCTGCAGTGTGTCAACAATTTTCTGAAAATAACCAACAGACTTTTCAAAAGGACTGCATCATTTGCATACTCCAAGTCGCTTTTTTTTTCTTAACATGTTTAATTATAGGTTACTTACGAAGATACTTATAAATGTTCATGCAAATATACTCATTTTTGTACACAAATATCGGTTTTTCTTTATAAACAGTCGAAGATAACTTCCCACTGTAATCGGGGCCCCGGATTGACGGGGGTGATCTGCAATCAGATTGCAACAGAATTCAAGTGCGGGGTGATAATTGTCTTCTGTCATAAGATGACAAATAAAGATACTATATCAAGTTTCCTTTGTAGATTCATAAGACATCATAGCACATGGGTAGTATGTGACCGCTAGCGCTGTGTAAAATATGCGTCAGCGTCGGCATTCTTATTTGGCGACGACTTTACACTATAATGACACAAATTTCAAATCAACACCAGAAAGCACTCGATGACCACACTAACTAGATGAGGCATAACATGACTTGATATCATATGCTTTTTCATAATTATAAAGAGCTTTTAGGTAAGCAAGCTAAATATGAGAATATTACACTTCTTCTTCTTCTTCACGTGTCATGTCGGGTCTTCCCGACGTTGACAATCACTTGGGAGAAAGCTTCCTTATCCTGAGCAGTGCGAAACAGCTCCTCCACAGTTCTAATCCTGGTCCATGCTCGGATGTTTCGAAGCCAGGAAAGCTGTTTTCTTCCGACCCTTCTACGTCCCTCGATCTTCTCCTTCGTAACAAGCTGAAGTATGGCATATTTATCACCTCTCAACACATGGCTAAAATATGAAATCTTACGGAGCTTAACAGTGGTGAATAGTTCTCTATTAGTATTGGCTCTACGTAATACTTCATTGTTGGTTATCATATTGGTCCAAGATATTCTTAACATTCTACGGTGGATCCACATTTCAAATGCTTCAAGGCAATTTAAAATATTAACTTTTAGAGTCCACGTCTCTACACCGTACAGTAAGACAGACCATATATAGCATTTGACCATTCGTTGTCTCAGCTTAAGGTTTATATTATCGTCACAAAGAAGATTTTTCATTTTGTTAAATCCTGTTCGGGCTGCTTCTATTCTGCATTTTATCTCAATGTCGGGGTCTAGATTTTCTGTGATGATACTGCCTTAGTACCTAAACTGTTTCACCCTCTCAATATTTGATTTGGAGATTTACATTTTGATGACGCTTTTGGCTAAAAACCATAAGTTTAGTTTTGTTTCCATTAATATTTAAACCAAAACGTTCACCGACGGAGTATATTACACAATATTGTTTTTTCTCGTAGGAACCATTTGAATTGAGTAATTTTTTTCCGCAAATGAGAAGGTCTCTTGAAAGTCAATTTATTATATTTTCAAAACATCAATTTATTGAAGTTGTATAAAAAAAATCATGTACGGAGTAGATACCGAACATATTACACATATATGCTTCTATTATTATAATTTTAATATTAAAATCATATTATGGAATAATAAACGGCCTTGGAAAATTGTTATTGGAAATTTATTCGGGTATATTTTCCAAAATATATTGGAGAACATATTGAAAAACCAATTATAAAGTGTACTTTTTTCAGTATGTTTGTAATATATTTGAAGAGCAAGGGGGAAAATGATCATAGTCAAAATAAGATTTAAAAAGAGGGTTAATGTTGCTAACCCCGAGGAAAGATTCTGTGATGCGATCCAAATTGTCGGTAAAGTGTGCGAAAGATACACGGCATAATAACCCAGAAAAACTCAAGGTTATTCCAATTCAATGACGGTAAAAAATACTTATGCTTAGGATTTTTTTTTTGTTTGAAATTTTATTTATGAACCCTTACGGATTACATACATTTTACAAAGTGTTTTTTTCTTTAAAAAAAAAACATATTTGACTGTTAATGATAATACTTTTAATGTATTTTGTGAAGGTTGTCTGAGTCTTTTGTTAAGTTTTGTCTGGTAGTTTATTGTATAATTTCAGTCCCTGTTTTATAAGTCTCGAATTTTCTCGTGTCGTTTTAGAAAGTTGTTTACGATATTGTTCTGATATTTTTAATCTGTGTCGAGGTTCTATTTCAAATACAGTTTTGTATTTAAAATAGAACCAGAACCCTAGGTGAGTGCTATCGACTCGATGGCTACTCTCGGGAAAAACCTGAAAAAAGAAATCGAGTAGAAAAAGATCAGTAGTGTATTGTTATTGCATTTTCTACCATTCTTGAGGTTCCGGGCTAAATTCCTGGTAAGGTTGGATGTGAAATATTAGTTTTAAATGTGTTACTACATTTTAATATTTCATTGTTCTGGACTGGTACCTGAAACTTATGACTAAACACCGCTCTGCATCTTTCATATATTTTATGGATTACTTTATTTCAGCATAAAGATACTAAGACCATCAGATTACAGAGAGCTCCGTCAGACAGCTAATCTTGTTCGGCAACAAGCCATTTTTCGTTGTACGTATGTATGCACAGCTAAAAGTACAGCTCTACTCGCTGGCTGATGCGTTGGCCGGTACGCTGGCGCGCCTATTGGCAACGAAATCGCCAAATTATCCACACGTTGGTGGGCGTTCTATATCTGTTCGTGAAGGCCAATTTGCGGATGTCAAAAGCGCACATAATCCGACAAAAGGCGGATTGCGCACAAGCGCATGTGTCAGCTTGTGTGCCAGCTTTGCCAGTTACAAGACACAGACCCCTCTCTACACGTTTGCCAATACGTATTCGCCAACGTATCGGCCAGCGTGTCAAGCCGTCTTAAGAAGACTTATACCCGTATTTAGAGACATTACTTAAGATGAGGAAAGTACATTCCAATCTCATATGCAAAGAATAACCCAAACGTGAAAACGGGTATTAAATCCTCAAATGCAAAGGTGGTTCGTTTCATAGTGATTTTTTTCAATTTATATTTAAAATTATTTTTTACAATATACGAGAATGCACGGGTTTTTCCAGTAAAGAACACATTGTTAATTCATTTTTATAATGTCTGATTGTGAAGTAATTTGTAAATAAAAAAAGAAACATAATGAAATATAGATCGGGTCAGATAGATCGGGTTGTGGTCCCGTGGCTTATGTCTCGGACTTACGGCTCAAAGGTACGTGGTTCGAATCCCGCTCCACTCCAACTTGATCCCATTTTCTAATAGTAAGTTATTGATAACTCGTTTAAAATGCCCCTCCAAATGAAATATTTGGGTAAATCATAAGCACCCAAATATTTATTATTAAATAAAAAATGAAAATATTTGGTAAATTGATAGACGTACTTTAATTCTTAAAATATATGTGGTAAATAATCCCTTTGCGCGCGGTGATGTAACATTGTGTTACCACTAGTAAAAGACGGAATATTCTAAAGTTCAGACATTTGAAAAAAAACATGTAGACATAATATTTAATTCTTTTTTATCCATAATTTATGCAAATAAACATATAATTTTGCCCTATTGTAACAAAATATATTTAAAATCATGAAAACGCCTCATATAAAATGCGAACGCAAATATTTCTTTAAAAAAAAAACTGTTTCTTAATTCGTACATAATGCTATAAAACCAACTTACATGTATACAAAAATAACACGTAGGCACATATTTATTATATATTTAGAAAATGTTAAAAAAGCAAACAGAATCTTGCATCAAAAAACCTCCTCAGAAACGTATAAAATATTAATATTCAAAGTAATTAAACGTACTTTGTCCCAATTTAGATATTTTTAATACAAAATTTTGTGATATAAAAAAAAAACTTTTTAAAAACTCTGTAAAATTAAACGTTTGTCAGTGTGTAATAAGTTTATGTTCCTTTAATTATGCTCATGTTATTATAATATCAAAATTTTAAATCGGTGAACTTTATTATGAAAATCCTTCTCCCCCACTCCTCCACTCTATTTTCTCATCCCTTAACCTTCATATTGTTGGCCTATATAATATATTATTTTTTCTCTCGTTATATTTGTGTAAAACTATAACTGGATGTATTCGAATGTACTATTTTTTATGTTTTTATACAACACTTACTGTTTTTCCCAATAAAAAAAATTGTATTTAACATAGAGGTAGCTCTTTCAACAGGCAAAACATTGGCAGGTTGGTCCTGTATATTAGAATGATCTAAATGGAGTACCAGTGCAGTGCAATAATCACTACTGGGTGCAGTAAGGGGTGTTTTAATGACCATGAATGTCAAAAGTACATACTTCATTTATACATTTTTATGAAAAACAAAACAAAAATATTGAAAAAAATATAGATTACAATCTTTCTTCCCCTTTACCCTTCATTTATACTTTTATGAAATATTGGCTTCTGCAAAGCTTTTCCCCACTTTTTCATATTCTAATCAGTATAATGGAAAACACATTTTTTCATGGTGTTTTCATTACACTTTTTGGCGAGCTTTTGGAAAAAACAGGCGTAACGTGTTTATGCTCCGAAAAATATTCGCAAAGCTAATATGCCTCAGACCAACATGAAGGCTTGCTAATCTGAATATATTGGAAGAGATATTGCATGAAGAGCACACATGTATTTTTGCTATCCGATATTTAAGCTTTTCAACATGAAATTTATCATTAAAAAAAAATAACAAGCTTATTTTAAGCATTATGAATTAATAACCCGCTAAGACAAAAATAAAAAGGCATTATTAATGTTAAAAGTATTAATTTTGTGATCAAACATTTTATTAAATATTAAGGAATAATTTAGACTTTTCTATGTTTACCGGTTTCAAAACGTACCCGTCTCTTCATCAGGACACGATAATTACACTATCATGAAAAACCCACTATTACCCTTCACCACAGTAGTTGCAAAAAAATATAATATCATGCTGCTGGTAGGACACATGCCTTTAGTAGCTAACACTAACGTGTATTGATTGTGTTTCTGGAAACACTTGTTGAATATAAGGTAGGGGAGCATAACATGTATAAAAAGGAAAATCTTTCCGAGAATACTAAAAAAGGGTTTAAAAAAAATTATTTTTAACTTAGTTTCTTAAAGCGCAAAGATTTGTTGTCTAAAAAACCACGAAAATCCGTCATTTAAAGTTCACTTTAATTTGACTTTATTTGAAATACATCAATTATATTCTTTTTTTAGTGAAACCCGCTAAAGTTTTTTCATGATTAAAAAAATATTGTTCATAGGTAAATGCGGTATTAGGAAGGTTTTTTTTTGTGTCTAAATTTAGTCTTGAAATTCTTCTATGCTGTAGGTCATTTTACATTTTCAGTTCGTTGTTTGGCAGTCGGGATTGTCCAATATTTGTTTTTGCTGTCCTAGGTTTATTTGTATACAAAGTCAGAAATATTTTTGGAGTTAGCATGTTTTTTTTTTTTTTTTTTAAAAACCTTTATTTTAGCATAAATAAACAATACATTCAGTAGAAAAATGGAACACTTAAGGTTGAACTTGCCAAAAAAGAGTCTAGCTCTTGTGTTTGGCAAGTTTACAAATTAACATAAAAATAAAACATAAAATGCAAAACAAAATAATAAAACAAATAAAAAATTAAACAGTTTTAAAAATTGAGAAAATATAACACTAAAAAAAAAATAAAATAAATAAAAACACAAAATTTGTAAACATGGGCACATATTAAACATACATCTCTTTTTTAAAAATATAGTTAATGTTAATTATGTCAAGAAGCTTTTCTTTAATTTATCCTTAAATTTTTCGTAATTTATTTCTTGACGTAGATTTTGTGGTAAATTATTTTAATTTATATGTCTAATCAGCATGTCGGATTAATATTTTTGTGCAACTACTCTTAATGTAATTAATAACCTGACGAAGAGTACGTCTCGAAACCGGTAGACACAGAAAAGTCGGTAAGTTGTTATTTAAATGCATTTATTGAAATCATTCTTGTTTAATTTAACGTTTCTTAATTATTTCGTACGGAAAAAAATTACTTCACTGAAATAGTAGACGAGATGTACCGAATACGTCCCTAAAATTAAATGACAGTGTTTCTCAAAAACTATGCAAGAATACCTTCTATGACCCAGCGTACGCACCCCCCTACAAAAAAGTAAGTATACACCCGGATGCCAGACGCACAACAAGCGTCATAGACAGAAATTACGTTTATGTGCCTTTCCGTTTTTATATTTACGTAAGTTTCACTTTATTATTTATTTTTTTTTCTCCAAAAAATATCGATCTTTTACTGATCGACAATGTATCTTCATTTTGTGTTTTTGCAATGTTTGGAAGTTAAATTCAAGTAGATTTTTTTATGTGAATATATTTGTCTGTATATTAATCTTGTTCCTAATATGGAATATCTGAGAGACCCATGTGTGGAATTCCGCCTAAAATTAGGAACATTATTTCTGATATGGGATTCTAGTGGAACTTGATTTACGTATATTTTCTAGATTGTGGCCAGATTCCAGATTCCGAATAAAACAGAAATTGCAAAAGAAAAACTATTTTTTGAAAAAAGGTACAAATTCAAAGGCAAGGAGTTAATCCAGTGCAGTTATGTTGAGTATTCGGGAGCCGATAACATTGATTTCGTATTTGATTATTGCATGCAAAATGAAAAAAATCTGAGTATCTCATAGTAAAAGCTCTATTATGAAAATGCATTTTTTCTATCGTTTTATATTTTGTATAAGATTATTACATTTGTTTGCTTTTTTAAATATTTCGATGACATTTTATGCCACATAAGTATTTTCCCAACGATTTTAATGTGCAATAAGATTATAATCAAAAAGATTTTTTTTCTCTAAGCTATTCCATATTTGGTACATCTCCTCTTATCATAATGGTGCATAAGGCACTGCATAGGTACACCAATCGCCGAGCACCTTGATCGTTTTTTTTACGTGTCGGTAAAATAATCAGTCTTACGCCTCAGGTACCAGTCCAGGGAATATGAAATATTCTAGTGCAAAAACCATGTCCGGAATCGTGACTGAGACTTCTACACGGTACACAAATGAGCTGATTATTATACCATGAGGTGAACAAAACAATAGATATTTTAAACAGAATATAATATCATCTATTTAACTGTAGTAATTGTAAATAGTAAATTAAAAATGAGAGATTTCGAACAATTATTTGGTTAAAAAATCATATCTCCATAATTTGTTATTACATTATAATTTGTTATATATAATAAAAGCGCACGCACACATCCAAACCCTTCCTAACACCCATACACTCGCATACACACACACACCCTCTCACTCTAAAAACAAACCCTACTCCCACATCCACACACCCTCAAACACATAGCTTTTTCTAGCATTATTTATGTTTTATTTTCTAAGTTCACTAGATTTTTTTGAATGGGTATTTTTGTAGAATGTTTGATTGGTTTTATTGTACGCTTACCTATTTAAATATTATGTACAATATTGTATTGCTGTTGTTTTCTCTAATAAACAAAATAAACAATGCTTGTAAAATTACTCATAATATATAATATTAATCTCCTGTAAGGTTGCGATTGACGACATTGTCCTTTTTAGATTTGAGCCCCAGAGAACTTTTGCATATTGTAAGCATGAATGAAGTTTCTAATATTCGGCCAGAAACGGTGGAGTTCTTATTTCAAAAAGAGCGTTTATTTTCATGTGCTTTCCCGCCGAAATAACGCGTGGCCGGTCACTGAGCGCAATCAAAGGATATTCGGTATCATTCTCGTAATATTCCCTCATAAAGAGCCCAAAGCATTCGCTAAAATGTCGGTAAACCCCTTTCATCAGATCTCCAAAGCAAATTCGGATCAGGAAATGAAAATATTCTATACGGGCTCACTTAAATTAGTAAATTTATATTTGAGCCCAATATTTTGAATGTGGCACGAACTAATTTGGATTTTCGGTTTGGTTTTTCGTGTTAGATAATTTATACATACATGAAAGCAGTACTGATTATTAGATTCTCCTCTTTTAAATACGCGGTCTCTTTAAATCTGACGACACCCCTAGACCTTCATTGTACTTTACTATTCATATTTCAGTGATTACTACAGTGACGTATAAAATTTCTTTATATCTTTACTATATTATTATCATATAAAAATAAAGTGCAAGCAAGGTTCGCAGAGGGCAGACAGCTTAAGAAGAAATCCGGTCTCGCTTTTTTTAATGTATATTCTCTCTGGGTCATGGCATTAAAGCAATGATTTAGATCAGGGGTCTCCAAACTGGTCTTAAGCCATACTGATTACGCAAGTAAGCTCCAAGGGCTAAAACCGTTTGAATTTTTCTGCCATTATCTACGACTTCGAGACTAGTCGCCAAGCACGCGCTCTGAGCGAGCATACGCTTCCTAAGTTCGCTAGATCAATTACTATTGTGTTTCCAATTATTTTTTAATTTTTTAAAAGGAATTACCCGCTAAGCCTCTATTTTGAGGATTGTCAGCATGTGGGATGAGAGAGATATGGAAGGAGGTAATGAAAAATACACCACAATACTCAGAACAATTGAAAAAAAATATTTCTTGGATTTTTTTCTTTTGCAACTGGCGGGAATCGAACGCGCGACGCCAGTTTCACAGTTAGCCGTCTAATTAACTGCGCCACGGCGCCTGTCTAAATTATATTCAATTTAATTTATTGCTGATGTTGTTCAGCATAGCGGTAGCCCTTCCAACAGGAATAACCATCGAAAGGTTGGTCCTGTATATCGGAATAGGAAACAATCTATGCTAACGCTGTACATAACGCTGCACCTAAGGCTAACATACAAACAAATGTTCATCATGATCTCAGAATTACCGACCATACCACGCAACAATTGATAAATTAAAAAAAGTTTACTCCAACATCATCATCAATCCCCTTTCCTTACCCAGTGGTGCATAAAGCGCCAGTCCGGGAACAATGAAATATTGTAGTTCGAACCTTCATAATCAATATTCTACGTCCACCTTGTCAGGAATCGAGCCCAGCACCTCGAAAAAGATAGACTAACCCGCTAACCACTACACAGAGAGGTGGACTTCAATTTCTTCCTACTCGATTTCCTCTTTCAGATTTTTACATGACACCAGCCATCGAGCCGAAAACGCTCGTCCAGGGTCCTGGTACCATTTAAGAGGAAGCGCGGTCACTTTTCTTCATACAAACGTGTTCCCGTATTTTCTGCCACAATTATATCACCAGAGCAATGGTTTTTTTACACGTTATAGATCTTTACCGTTGGCGTGAGTCTATATTTGAGTTTTTTTAATAAATTATTCATTATGGGAACTATGGTTATCTAAAAACCTTTAAAAGTGTCCAGTTTTATCTGTTGTCTTCCGACGTACGGTACTGGAACACTGAAAATCTTACCTTTATAAAACAAAAAATACCAAGATACCAGTACCCTATGCACCATTAGGTGCTGGAGATTAGATTTATTTAAATGAATCAAAAGTTGAAATAATTAGTGTATCTTCATGTTTATAATAATTGACTAATATACTCGTCCAAGTAATATAATACCATTGCAGGAGACTGCTGCGAGATATTGCGTAAAATTATATACTATGAGTATTTAGCGTGTTGTCCAGATGCTTATTAAAATATATTTTTTAAAATTTTATTTTAAAGAAAGAAACAGTCGACAGTGATATAATAACATTAAAAAAAATACGGTTTAAAGACAGACCAGCAATGTTTCTAAATAAGAATCATACATATTATTAAATTATGTTACAACAAAAGGGTGTGTTTATGTGTATTCGTATGAGAGTAAGTGTAGATGTGTGTTTATGTGTATTAGTGTGGGAGTAAGTGTTCAGGTGTGTGTAAGTGTTAGCATCATTAAATAGTAAGTGAGATCGTATCGCAGCCAGAAATAATAAGTCTTAATTTATTTTTAAATAAATTAAGGGGTATGTAAAATATATCAATAGATAAAAAAACGATTATAGTAAGAGCAAGAACGATAGAGGAAAGAGTGTTGTGCATAGTTAGTGCTACAGACTGGCAGATGGAATAAATACTTATTTTTTGTCACGCGAAAGAGATTAATTAAGATTGATTTTGGAGCGTAGGTTAAAATAGTCTACTTTATTTATATGTTTATTTAATCATTTTAATTTTTGCTTTTTTGCTTTCCACTTTCCACTATGTTATATCCCAGCTCAACACAGGGCTCTTGGGCTCATAGAGTTGGGAATACGTTTTTTTGTTTTTTTTTTAAAATATATTTATGGATTTCCATAAATAAATCAATAGACATAATGTCTAAGTACATAAATAAAAAATATACATGAAAAAAAAAAATGTAAATAAATGTTTTCTTTTTATAAAAACAAATATTTGCACTCTTTTGATTTCACCAACTTTTTCCATTTTGTGACCATTTTATTTTTGTCTTGTTAGAAAATAGGAAACAAATTACAAAAGTGCCTCAAACTGCTTGATCCGGAGACTGAAACGCTAACGGGACCATAACTCGTTGGGTGTTTTTGAAAATAATGTAAAAAATTACATTTTGAATCGGGTTGTGGTTCCGTGGCTAGCGTTGCGGACTCACGGATTAGAGGTATGCGGTTCGAATCACACTCTACCCCAGCTTGATTGAATCCATGTTCAAAAATTCGCTAAAAATGGCCACCAAAATTTTAATATTTGGGTAAATTATAAAAACGCCAATATTTTTTTTTGTTGTTAAACTTTGGAAACTAAAAAAAACACTTTTATTTTTGATACGTTGAAAGAAATATCCGTTAGGCAATAAGCCCTCTAAAATACAAATTAAATGTGTAAAAAGCCAAATAAATAAAAAACTCTCTTTCGTATAACTAGAAATATTAAAAAAATATATAATAACTTAAGTAAATATATAACAAAGATATTCTTTACTTTGTTTCTGAAAATGTGAAAATTTGTCTAATAAACCTTGAAATGCTGTTTTTTCCGATTATTTGCTCAGGTAGGTTCGGCGTCTTTGAAGAGGGAGGGTCCCACAGCCACGATCACTGGCCAATTATTTAATCTGCAAATAACACATGAGTGCACTATAATTACTCGCCATGCCGCAAAATTTTGGCGCCAATTCGCACTGAAAGGTGCAATTTTACAAAGGCGCCTTTAAGAATTAAAATTTGGAGTACCAAAAATACTTACTGGTTCCTACGTGAATTTTTATTTGAAAAAAAAAAATATTTTTCTTTGTTTGGATCTTATCTTTTCATATATGCGAGTTCAATACCGCGTATGAGCCAAAAAAAACATATTACAACCGAGATGAAGAACTTTTTATAAAATGTAATACAGACGTTCAGGCATCCACAGGGCTTATGACCTGTCATTGTCTGGTTAAAGCGGCCACTTTACATAATGTACACTTCACAAACGTCAACAGATGGATGAATCAAAGGAATGTTAAAATATAGGCGTAATGGTGACATTTATACTGTGTGTAAAGTGCCCACTCAAACCAGCCAATGACAGGTCATAAGCCCTGTGGATGCGTGGCCGTCTATTTTACCTGCTCTAAAATGTCTTTATCTCTGTTGTAATATGTTAATATTAACAGCTCCCTAGGGGGTTGAGTCCAGTCCTTGTCTACAAAAATTTGGACAAACTCAAAACATTGTTAAAAATTAATTACGTTTTTTGGCGTTTTCAGTTGAATGGGATAAGCTGCATTGATTGGTGTATTTAATTTTCAAAATTAAGAGTGCTTTTATAAAAAAAAGTTTTAAGTTAAAAGGCTATCAAACTAAGCTAATTTTTTTTATGTATCGTATTATAAGCGCTATGACTTTTTAAAGTTTGGTGATTTTAAAATTACTCCACCTGTGACGTCACAAGTTCTCTCAATGTGCCATGGGTAACTACCAGTTTAACTGCCACAATAAACTACGTATATGTTCATACAATAGTAAAAATATATTTTCTAATGTATATTAGCAACACAAAATAAATTGCACTTAAATTTATTTTTCATCTTGTTTTTACGAATCGCAAGGTTCTTTTGCCTCCTCATATGTATTTTTTAAATCCATGCCGCTGTGGGATTTTTTTGTTTACTATTTTTACTTTTAATATGTATTTCATTGCTATGTTATTATGCTTATTTTTTTTTTTTTAAAATGACATTTATTTTAATTAAAGCCATATAAATGCAAAGACTTCCATATTACCTTCTTTTAAATGTTCTCAATCTCTGTTGTAATCATGGAGATATTAGAGTTTAAATGATGATTTTGAAATGAAGTAAAATAAAAGCAAAAGGTATAAATACTGTGAAATGAATTAATACGTTTTAATTTACATTTTTTGTACCAAATCTAATCGTAATATTTACGGTTGTCGTGATCATCCAGTTGCTTGAGAATCGGAAACGATAGGCAACAGGAAATATTGTTCAATCATACCGATTAAAAAAGTCAATTTGTGAGAGAATATTCTAAACAAATAAACGCTGAATACTATTAGCTATTCATTTTTTAACGTAACCGTTTTAAATTTAAATTCACGCGTTATGGAGAAATTATTTATATTATTTTTTATTTATTTAATTTTATTATTGTACACGGCACAAATGCTCTTTATGAATGTAAAAATAACGGTGTTCTATTACAAAATTATGAAATAATACAAAAATAATATACTCGTAGTTTTGTATATTGCACAGTTGTCTTTTACATTGTACTGTATTATAATATTATGCGATACAATTATTTCAACATACAAAAATAAATATAACGTAGTATATTACAAATGGCTAAAACCATAAATTCTTAATTTGTAAATATATTGAATGCCCTAGGTATAATACAAACTGTCTCATGCCAAGAACTCAGGGGTTTACCGCGATTAAAATATATATATACAACCAGCGGACCGGACAGACGTCGTCCTGCCCGAACGTTGGCTTGCCTGCTATTACCTTGGAAACATACTTTTCATTGATAAGTAGGTTTCTAGGTACTTGTTTATGACTGAATTCCAAAAATTGAAATTATTAATATTCAAATATTGAATTTAGGTACCTAGGTACTTGTTTATTGTTGAATTCCAAAACATATATAGAATAATTCATTTTCAAATATTTAATTATTTTTGCAAATGTTAAACCCGGCTCTTCTTACCAATAGAGGTGCATTTTATTCATGAATGCGATTTTCAAAAATGTATTGAATGTCAGTTAATATTATTTTATTTTTCCCAAAAATTCAGTAAAAATAAGTAAATGGGAAGAAATTGTAAGGAATGTATGTAAATAATTGATCTGATTGGGATCCATAAAAAGCGAATGTTGTTTTTAAACATTAAAAAATAAACTTTTTTAAACACGAAAAAACAAAATCCGTCCATTTTTTTGTATGTGCATTCTTGTCGAATGCAACCCTGGTAGGTTGATGAAAAATAGATTTATGCTTCTAACTTAAACGACGTATTTTATCTAGATTGAAAGCTTCCAACCATCGTTATGAAATAAATATGATGATCCGTGGTCTATGGTAACGTAGCATTGTTATTCTGTTCAGAAATCTAAAATACTTCCACGAAACCAACACGAAAAGTAAACCAAACTAACCATATAGCCAGTCAACTATAGAAATTGAAATAATTAATTTCATATAGATTATTTTTGACATCCTAACTTACTCATTCATTTTTAAATAACATTGCTTATGGTTGCTTTATTTAATTATTTTTTTACTGAAAGTACTAGAACTTCTTTTATATTTTGGGATGAAAGGTAAATAACCTATTTTACTTCCAATCTTTCCGGCTATCCATATAAAAAAGATCATATTGATCCATGATCATCTTACCTAACGTATTTTTAAAAAAGGGAACAAGTTACGTGGCGATTGGAGTATCATTTAGTACCTGATTACCATTAGGTGGTGATAGGGAAATGATTTGCAACGTATCCATGTAGGTTCATTGTTTCAGGTTTCGACTAGCTAGGAGTTTTATGTGTTTAGTAAGGACCTTTTATTTATAGTACAGAGTAGTGTTCTTTCATTGGATGACATTGATATATTATATATGTATAAAATAGATGCTGCACTTAGCACCCATTCTGTGTTCCATACAATTGAGGCTTCGGAACTTATCTGTTATTTGGTGGGAAATAGTGTTTTACGCGCAGCGATCAGTAAATGTGAAGCGACGTAAAAAAGCGCGACGTGTAGCTTTGAATTCACATTCAACTGGCATAGATAGTTAGTCTCTTTTAATCTACTATGCGTTTTGCACGGCAATGATGATGCGGCATGACGTGACAACGCTCATTTTTAGAACATAATTTGAAACTAACGTTCTATGAAGCATGACATCTATTTAATAATAACCCAGTTTTGGATGACACCAAATTAACCAGAATAAAGAATGATAATAATGAAAATTAAGAAATTACTAAAATTCATCATCATTATCATCATCATTGCATTTCCGCACCTAATGGTGCATAAGGCATTGCATTGGCACATCAATATTTTTTTTCTAAAATTTAAAAAATAAAAACAGTTTTACATAGTAACCATTGTAGTGTGATGGTAAAGATACTGGACCTACGCACAGAAGGTTTCAGATTCGATTTCCTTCAAAAAATAAAATGTGATTTGTTTCAAGCCTGGGCATTCTGTGCCGTAATTCATCACTGTAATTACAGGTACTCCCTGTCCTTTGTACAAAAAAAATGGTCAGTTATTTTACGTCACTCAATAAATTGAATGGCCATAATTTGATAGATCGCGAATACATAGGAAACAAATTTGCAATGGTTATAAAATTAGCGATATATTATTATTAACTTATTATTTATATTTTTATTGTTATTGCAACATCATGTCTGGTGGTCTATTGAATCAAGTTTTGTACTAATTTCCGTAGGCGTTCAGTTCGCGTCTCATCGGGTGCATTATGAACGAACTCTGTGGGAGATTGGCAAAAGGAGACAAGTAATAAAATGCAAAAAAAAATGCAAATAATAACCTTTCTTCTTTTATGTTTTCATAATGTCCTCTCTGTAAATACGAGGCATGTTCAGAAAGTAAGTGGACTAATAAATATTTAGGATACTGGCTGAATGATAAATGGGATCACTCGCAAGAGATCAAAGTCAGAATAGAGGTGGCGCGAGACTGCTTTTTCAGGATGCGTGACCTTCTTTGCAGTAGAGACTTTAATTTAGACCTCCGAATGCGCATTACTCGATGTTACGTCTTCTCAGTACTTTTTTACGACGTCGTAACGTGGACACTCACCCAAAACACTTCAAAAAAGATCGAAGCCTTTGAAATGTGGTGCTACAGGAGGATATTAAAAATCTCCTGGGTGGATAGAGTCCGAAACGATGATGTTCTCTGACGGATGGAAAAAAATAAAGAGGTACTGAAGACCATAAAGAAAAGAAAACTTGAGTACTTTGGGCATGTGATGAGAGGCGAAAAATATAAAATTTTACAAGTCATTCTACAAGGAAGGATTGAAGGGAGACGCAGTGCAGGTAGAAGGCGCATCTCTTGGCTCATCTCTTAACTTGCGCGACAGGTTCCATTGCAGCACTCAGTCCTTGTTCAGGACAGTTGCCAATAAAGTAAGAATCGCAATGATGATTTCCAACCTCCATCGGGGAGAGGAACCATAAGAAGAGGAAGAAAAAGTGTTTTTGAATGAAAATTATAGTATATTGTTAATACGCCTGTTGGATTTTTTCCACATAATTGTCATCCCGTTCAATGCATGTGGTAAACCTTGGCACAGCTTCTATGGCCTCCTTGATGAACTCTCCCGTCAGCTTCTTCCCCCACGTCAAATCCTTTTTCTGCACCTGCTTGTCGGTTGAAGGTTGTCACTCAAGTGTGCCTTTGAAGAGGTGAAAATATATTAATCCGAAGACACCAAGTCAGGGGAATACAGGGGGTACCGTCCCAACCAAATGAGCCCATCCTCAACCAGACTTAGCCCATAAAGCGTTCTTGGATTGTTTTTCAATTTCTAATACTGAGTTGTAAACAATCTACTGTTAGAAAATAGGAATCAAGTTAGGGTTGAGTGGAGTCCTTAACACTAGCCCTGGGTCCATAACCCGATTTAATGTGTTGTATTTTTTTTTAAATAAAAAGGAAATATCACGTACCTACTACGAATACCGATAAAAATATATAAAACGGATTTAGAAAAATTGATTGTGTTTTCAAAATCTGTATGGATATTGTAGAAAAATGTTTTCGTCCATAACTTAAAAAAAGAAATTATAAAAAAAACTTACCCTACAAAAACGCGAAATGTTTGACCTTGATAATTGTGATGTCAAGATTCCTGACGAGGTTCTTTTTTTAATTTAAACGGTCACAAGCAAAGCTGAAAATTTTATTTAAATCGTGACATATTACGGGGCCTGGTCAATGACCATTTTCACGGGAATTAAAAATTGAAAATAAAAATTATATTTTTTATGCTACTGATGAGTACTAAAAAAATATTTTTTTACTCGATAGTATTTTTTAGACCTTTATTAATTTAATTTGAAAAAAAGTAAATTGACATTTCCTTATTGTCGTTGAAATTAAAAAGAGTTTAAAAAGGTCCCAGAAAACATAAATAAAACCCAATTTCTTATAGCACCCCACACACCACGCACCAAACGGTTTTTTGTCAAAGCTGCAATGTTTGAGTATGTCCAAACGCTTGCAGACTGGCTGGATATCCTCCCTAGGGAGTTATTCATATTCAAATTTATTTCAACAGAGAAGGAAAACATTTTTGAGAAGGGAATATGGAAGTCTAGGCATTTACAGGGCTTATGATCTGTCATTAACTGTTTTAAGTGGCCACTTTACACACTGTGTAACATTCACGATTCTGCCGTGTTTGAACATTCACATTTCCTCAACTCTTCCATCTGTTGACTTTTGTGAAGTAAAAGAGCTGAAACCTTTATCACGTGGGGTGAGATTCATCCGGCTGAACCAAATCACCTACCAGAATTTTCTGAAAAGAATTTTCCAATTTTTATACTTCTTAATAAAAGGTTCAGCTCTTTTACTTAACAAAAGTCAACATTGAGGGGAGATCCTTAAGCCCACCATCCATCTGCAGCTGTTATAGAGTCCTGGGGGACTCTCTGTCAGCTGCGCATAGTGGAATGTTATTATGAATATTCCTAAGGAATACAAACTCTATGCAGATTAAGGAGGGGGGAAGAGGACGTATGGACAATGGCCAACACGTCATCCCTACAACTCAGGATCCCCTGAATGCATCTGTTTTTTTTATTTTTTTTAATGTTTATGTACACGAACAATTTACATAAGTAAACGTATCGAAATATACAAAAACAATTTCATAAAACTATAGTAACATAATAAACATAACTTACACAACAAACATAAGTATAAACTCGGATATTCACAATACGAGAACGGCTTTGAATAAAAAAGGATTCTTTGGGTGGTCAGAGGCAGAGGATCCGAATACCACCCCCGCAAGGAGAGGAAAAAACAAAAGAACGTGTGCGTTCACAAAAGTCAACAGCTGTAAGAATTGATAGAATGCGGATGTTTAAAGATAGGTAGAATGGTGAATGTTACACAGTGTGTAAAATGGCCACTTAAACAAGCAAATGACAGATTATTAGCCTTGTAAATGCCTAGACTTCCATATTCCCTTCTCAAAAATATTTTCTTTCTCTGTTAAAATAAATAAAAAAAAAAAATTATAGCAATAAGAGCGATGCTTCTTTTTCTTTAAACATCGGATGTGTAAGGTCGCTAGTCTGCATAGCCGCAGGGTCCTTTTGCGAAGTTACGGAGCACAATTACTTTTATTTCAGCTCTTCTGAACATAATGAGGAATTTAATAAGAGGGAAAACATTATTTATCTCGATCACAGTGGAGTTGTGGATCATGATAATACTTTGAATTAATTATTTATACGGAATATGAGTTTAATGGCCATTATCAAAATGTTGAATGATTATCATAGGCAATTAAATATTTATGCTAATGACGGAGGCTTGTTTGAAAGGTTGTAAAACGATTTTGCTAATTTATTGGCGTGATGCGTAGGCTGAGAAGATAGACTCCCAAATGAACAAACTAAATTTGATCATTCTAAAACTAAGATGAAGAACATATAACATTGAAAAGAAGGTAATAAATAAGTCTAGGCATCTACAGGGCTTATGACCTGTCAATGGCTGGTTTAAGGGGCCACTTTACACACTGTGTAACATTTACCATCCTGCCCATATTTGAACATCTATATTCCTTCAATTCTTTCATATGTTGATGTTTGTGAAGTTAAAGAGCTGAAACTTTTATTTATGCGGGTGAGATTCATCTAATTGAATTATTTCACCTACATACTAGGCTACGCCTGAAGGCTCTGAAATGAATGACCAGAATCTGATACGAACATCGAATGTTGAGGATCTGGGCTTTAGATTTGTGAGCACTCTGACATTTCATGAACACATAGAGACAATCAGTGGTAATGCATTGAAGATGTTAGGATTTGTTCTGCGTACTGCCAGGGTTTTCGAAAATACTCGCGCATTGAGAACTCTTTACAACTCCTTGGTGGGAAGTAGACTTGAGAGTGGCTCGATGATTTAGGGGGCCACATGAATTGAAGTACTATATAGATAGACTGTGATAGAGAAAATCCAAAAGAAGTTTCTGAGATATCTCTACATGAGAGAGTGTGGGTATTATCCTTGGCTCTACCCGACCGAGTTTCTCCAGGGTATGCTTGGCTACAACAGTTTAGAGACTAGAAGGAATGTGTATTTGACTTCACATTTTTATCGATTGTTGCGCGGTATGATCGATAATTCTGCATTGGTTTGTATGTTCCTTATAATTACCTAAGACAGCGTCAGCATAGATTGTTTCATATTCCAATATACAGGACCAACATGCCTATGGTTATGCCTGTTGGAAGAGCTACCGCTATGCTGAACAACATCGCTCTGGATATTGAACTGTTCCATGTATCCGAAGGGGTTACGGGAATTGAAAAAATGAATTGAATTGAATAGATGCCCAGACTTCTATATTAATTTCTCTTAAATGTTCTTCATCTCTGTTGTAATATGTCAATATAAACAGCTCTCTAGGGAGTTGAATCTAGTCCTTGTCCACAAAAAATTGAACAAACTCAAAATATTGTTGATAAATCTGATCAAACTAAAACTATATAGGGATCTGATACGAAGTGAAGGGGTCAACGCTGCTCTGGCATTGAGGCAACACTATTACGTTGGCAAGAACGTCCCTAATTTTTTGCCGGAATTGTGGAAAAGCAGGAGTGTTATCAAGTTGAAGAAAGTGTTGACCTCGCTCTTTCATGACATTGGTCAAAGGGTGTCAGAGAGATTTATGCACGCCGCGGATTGGAGATTTTTACTGGATATTGAAAACAAAAAATAAAAATAAAGAATAATTAAAAAAACAAAACAAATGGCAATCATGAAGTTTCGCGTATATAAATAAAATTATCTATCTTTTATGTATGTATGTATGTATGTGTATGTGCATCAGTATATTTATGTGTGTATATATGTACACGAGTGGGTTTGGAGTGTTCGATTGTCAAATTAAAATTATTGTATGTTGGTATATATGCCCCTGAAGTTTGCTTAAATTTGCAGCTGTATTTATTGTTTAGTATGTCTGTAATTTTAACATACTTCAAGGGCATGTATACCAACTTAATTTAAAAAAAAAATGACAATCGGACCCTCCAATTCTGCGAAATTTAAAAATTCCCATTATTTTCTGAATACACGTCGTATTATATATGTTTCAACATGTGTATTCTAGCAAGTTTATATTTTTTTGTCTGTTCTTTCTATTAACTTGTAAATTATTAAAATTTATTAAAATATAATTGCCTGGCTTGGAAAGAGGTATGTACCCTTGTAAGCCGGGCTGTGTGGATAGGTGCGCGTGAATTGATTTGAGGTTAAATGAAAAAGATGGATTATCATTGAAGTTATTTATTGAGTAGATACACACGAGTTACATCCTTACAATTTTGTACAGAAGGAATTTAGAATAGCGAACACTGGCGAGGAGCTGGTGGACGGGCGACACGAAATGCTAAGATGAAATGCGCATATTCTTTCGCTGCACGACGTTTAATTACTTGTCCGAGCTGACGTTGCGTCGGGTTGCGCGATGCGAGCCAAAAGGGTGTTCGGCCCTGCCAACTTTACGGCTTGATGGTGATGACCTCCACAAGACAAAGTGGACAAAAATATGTGAATAAAAAAAATACGTTTGTTTATTTTAGCACAATGTTAATATGCAGTTTAAATACATATGCATGAAGGGTGGCATATTTACTTAAGGCAATTTCTTCCTACTTACCCAAACCGTTCAATTTGAGAAAGTTAGTGGTGAACTAACATATTGTTGGTAAAATATAATATTTTCATTGTAGAACAAAATATTGACAAACTCATTTATTTTTAAAGAAATAAAAATTGTCTAAATATCTACACTATACTATGAAGAGAGAAAACGGTGAATAGGAAAAGAAAAGAATAAATCAAATATTCAGGAATTGAGATTTCATACATGATTTGAATGTAAATAAAGAAGGGGTGGTCTCTGACATTAGTCGGTAGATTATTCCGTAAGCTGCTACTACTGTGAAAGACGACGAAAAAAATTAGAGTGGTGAATGGGTAATAAAAGGGTTCTCTCGTTACTAGAACGAAGAGTTTGCCCATGCTGTGATAGAGGTCGGAAGAGCTCTCTCAGATAAATAGGTAAAAAATGTTAACATAAATTGTATCCGTTTTATTTAAAAATGAAACATGAGCACCAAAATTAGAACACAACGGTAAAGGAAATGGTGGAACTCCATTCGAAAGAAAATTTTCTGTTCTACCAGATGTTGTATTTGCTTTTACGTTACACATATTATTTTATTTGATTACAATCCTTCGAAATGGAAAATCAAGTTGACGAAAACGAGCAGTTTTGACACCTTCGGTTTGCGTTATTTTGTCCGTAGAATTATTTCGACGCGTGTGCTACGTATAACTAAACCTAATTTTTGAAAATGTTTTGAGTATGTCCAAATATTTGAAGACTCATACTAGAATTCTTTCAATTTTATTTGTCTATCTAGTTTCTATTTTGCTGATTTTTTACTGCATTTGTACATACAATCGTGCTATCTGAATAAATCGGTATACTCATGCAAAGGATATGGTCATTTGTTTTTATTTCGTATTGTTTTTTAATGCTATGTATATTTACTGTAAACATTTGTGTAAGCAAAAAATTAAGTAAAAAAAAAAACTTTTTGACGATCGAAATACGCTACATTTATTTAACCAATGCAGTGTCCTATGCACCATGATGTGTGGATAAGGGGATGATAATGATGGTTTTACCAGTTCAAGTTCTGTAGAGAATACTTATTAAATTTCCAAAGATAATCCTGTTCTAAGAGTTTTGTTAACAGGTTTACCCTAATTCTTAGTGTATTCAAATTCTATCATAAGCATGAATTATAAAGTTAAGATAATCATGACATAATTGTCGAGTATGTATTTAAATTCGGGATATAATCGAACTAGACTCGTCGCGTTAAGATGGCAGTCAATGTTAAAAATCGATGTATCTCACCTCCGATAAAATACAGTAATTGTTCGAAAAGTTTTATTTTGAGTAACGAATTTTATATCGTAATCATCATTGCACAGAATGAATCTGAAAAAAATACTCTTACATGCTAAACAATTAGCATAATTCTAGCTTCACGATTCAATCGTTTAATAACTTTACGACACACAGAATAATCCTGATTGGGTGAAATTTATTTCAATGTAAATGAGGCATAACATTTATTTAAGAGACATTAATATCTCTAAGAAGTTACATTTGTATATCCCGAGAATTCACTCTCTTAGAAACAAACACACAGATGACCAAAAAATAAATATGTACATATGTTAATTCTTCTTCTTGTGGTGCCTTATCAGGTCCCCCCGACATTGGCGCTACTCCGAGGCCAGGACAACTGCTTGTTGGATGTACTCGCTGTAGTGATTCCTGGGAAAAGGTGACCAGAGGGGTTTCCCGTTGCCTTCTCTGGTGAATTTTTCTGTCGGGGTTACCTTCTCTTAGCTGGTCGGTTTTGGTTTGGAGGCGTCAGAAACTCACCTTTCATCCTCTTGTTATCTGCTGTGATAACACCGTTATGTGTGTGATCACATTCTCACTGCAACTCTACGGTTCGAATCCCTGAATATGTTTAACAAATTTAAAAAATCAAAAATAAAGTTCAGAGGTTTATAAAAATATGCTTTTGTTAATAGACTATTAAACTAAGCTTAATTTTTTAAATAAAACTATGATTTTATAATTTTTGTATTTCTGAAATAACTCTGCGTCTGACTTCAGAGGTTATTTTCCGCTTGTTTTCGATCAATCTCTGCCCATTCGTCTATTGACGGCTAGCAATCCGGAAATCTTCCATAACTCTCTTATCACTGGTTAATTTATATGAACCAGTGACGTTGTTCAAAGTATTTAATTTTTATTAAAAAAAAAAAGACACATATTTTTGTACATTTTCAGAAAACTTTGCAAAACAATTTAATGCTTCAATTTTTACCGCGTGCAAGAAAACGTTTATTGTATCCAATTTACCGTAGGGCTAAAGTTCCTTATTATTCTAAAAATAAAAAAATAGTCACTGGTTACATGGTATTTTTGTTAGTTTTTTTTTCATATTACATTTCACATTTGTAAATTGTTTATAACCTTTAAAAGTAACCTTTTGTGTTAAAGCCCTTGGGCGTTAATAAATAAATCAAAACTAATTTGGTCAACGCCCTTTTCAAACAGAGTAATTTTTGAACTTTTTTCTTTATGAAAACCAACATTTTCTTTAAAAAATGTAAAAGTGTTTTTCAAGACAAATCTTAACATAAACGACAAAATCGTATTACCTTAAATGGTGAAAAGGTAAACTCAATGAAAAAGACATCAACGAAAATAACATGTTATTTTAGTTTTTAGACTTTTTTGAAATTCTGCTTTTTGAGTTACGACTCTATTTCGGATGTAAGATATGTACCTTGTTACAAAGTGTTCAAAGTGGGCACTTCAACCTGCCAATGACAGGTCAGTAGCCCTGTAAATGCCTAGACTTCCATATTCCCTTCTAAGAAATATTTTCTTTTTATGTCGCAATTAATTTTGATCTTAATAACTTCCTAGGAAGTGAAATCCAGTCATGTTTACAAACATTCGGACCTACTCAAAATATTGTTGAGTCTTAGATATATAAGTCTTCGAGTGCCGCCATTTCATCATATCTTTTTTGCTTATCATTTATGACACTTAATGACAGTTGACGTGTCGAAGACTGGCCCCTTAAGAAGATTGCTTATTTAATTATTATTTGTGGGTTCCTATGCCGGCATCGCTTGCGGCGTGAATCGTGCCTTGCCAGGGATATTCAAATCTAACTATACTGTTATAATCATCTCATAATTTATTCAGTGAATTAAAAATTTTGGTATCTGACTGAATTCAAATGATCACAGCATGTTTTTTTTATAGATTGCATGTAATAAAGGATTTTTCGATAATTTTTTTATTGATAACAAACCTAGAACAATGACAAAGTCCAGTAATTTTTTATTTTACTTTATTTGTTAATAGACTACCAAACTAAACCAAAATGTATTTTTTTATACTTTTGTTTATCGTGTTATCATCACTACGAATCTTTAAAGTTTTGTAATTTTGAAATTACTCCACCTGCGACGTCAAGAGTTGCCGTAGGTGAGTTATTTCGACATTTATAAGTAGAACCCCATAGCGTCAAAATACACTAAACGTTAAAATAAAAATCAACCTGGAATCGGAAATCCACCACAACGCTGCAACACAGAACATCGCTGGAATTGATTGGTTGAATTAAAAGAACCTGTGACGTTGTTCAAAGTAGTTCATTTGTATTAATGCAGTGCCCTATGCACTATTAGGTGAGAAAAGGGAATGATCATAATGATAGTTTTTTAAACATTCCAATGCATTTAAATTTTTACATAAAATATTTTTATTATAGTATAAATTAATTAAAAAAATAAATTGTCCTAATTTTTCAAAACAAATGCTTTATTTAAAGGAAATTAATTTAAATAAGTTGGCCTCGTGGTGTAATGGCCAGCGCGTTTTCCTTGCCTGCCATACAAGAGGTCTCGGGTTCGATTCCCGATCCGGTTGATATGAAATATTTATTTAAAAGGGTGTTTTAACACTAAAAATATTTCATAGTCCCTTGACCGGTACCTAAAGCGTAAGACTGATCATCTTACTTTCAAGTGACAAAAATGATCAAGATACGGAGTGATTGGTGTGCCAATGCAGTGCCCTGTGCACCATTAGGGGCGGAAAGGGAATGACGATGATGATGTATTTTTTCCGAATAATCCGCGGTACTACGATCAACAAAGGTGTACTGAATTTTTTTTTTTAATGTTTCTAATGGACTACCTTAGACATTGGCAGCTTAAGCTGTTTTATCTTTCTGCTTGCAGAACCAACCTGCCGATGGTAAGTAATCTCAGATATAAATAATAGATTAATAATTTTATTTTTTAAACTAATGAACACTTTATTTTTCGCTTTTTTATATGTTAATTATTTTATAGCAAATTTACTTTTTACTTTATATCGGAAACATTTATTAGTAATTTTATTAAGACTCATGATGAGGAAGTAACCTGGAAACCGATCGACGTATATGCAAATAAATAAATAAATAGGTGCATTCCTTGAAACCTACAATAACACCTTTACGTTTAAAATTGACAATGTACGTAGCAGTTTGGTGTGAATGAAGATGTTAGAAGCGAAGATGAGGAATTCTTACCGCAGGCGTCGCATTCCTCTGCGCGTCAGGACGAACTCATGACTAAATAGTAATTATCGGTACACAAGTCGCATCGTGAGCAAGGGGCTTAACGCCACTTCAGGCGGGAACAATAAGATTAGTGAAAAACACAATCTCCTTCCGTTTTTGAGACCCGGGTAGGATTCCTAAGAGAATCTTTAACATTATCAAACCTATAATTTGTTACATGAAGAGTCGGAATCCGAATATACCGACTATTTATTTTTATTTGACACTTTATATACATATAAAATATATATAAGGGCGGGCATATTACCTTTGGGCAATTTTTTTCTTCCTACCCAAACCGTTCAGTTTGAGATAATTATAAATACACGGACCTATTGAATCTTACAATTTTATACCAAAATTAAAATCAAAGATTAACAAAAAAAATATATTAAAAAAAAATAACACTATACTTTGAAGAGAGGAGAGGGGATGGGAAGGAAAGAAAAAGGATAAAGGAACAATTTAAATATTTAGATAGTGACATTTCAATCTTGACGTAAATGTAAATAAAGAACTAACATTAGTAGGTAAATTATTTCACAATCGAGCGGCTACTACTGTGAAAGAGGAGGCAAGAAATTTAGAGCGATGACAGGGTAATAAAAGGGTTCTCTCGTTACTAGAACGAAGAGATAGTCCGTGTTGTGAAAGAGGTTGGATGAGCTCTCTCAGATAACTCTCTCTGACTACTCTGGAAGTGTTGGATACAATGTGATGCATAACGTGTGTCTTAAATAATGTGTAATAAACTGTCTTAAAGTAAATAAATTGAAAATGTTAAAAAATATAGGGAAGTAATTTGCATGCCTAATTAATTTGTAGTATCCAACGTTTTTAAATTAAGAGTAGGGAAAGTACGGAAAAAATGACATATATGGGTAAAATGATATATTGCACTAAATGTTATTAAATATTAATTAATACACTTAACGACTTTTCTATGTCTACCGGTTTCGAGACGTGTTCGTCTCTTCGTCAGGACACTAATTGAACCAACATGCAAACCAACATTCAAAACACACTATGCACCTTCACCATAGTTGTTTCACAAAAATATAAAACCAACACGACTATGCATTTTAATAAGCACATGCACTGATTGGTTTGCATGTTGGTTTAATTTGTGCCCTGACAAAAATACGGGTCCGTCTCGAAACCGGTAGACATAGAAAAGTTGGTAAGTGGTTATTTACAAATATTTAATAACATTTAGTAAAATATTTTACCACAAATTGAATGTAATTTATTTTATAAATAAAAGACGCGTTTTGCTTTAATCCACAAATTTGGAAAATCCAGTGACTGTTTTCATCGCTTTCACGACATATTCGAGACTGGTATCTTTATTAATTTATTATTATTATTTATTAATTATTTTATTAATAATTTATTTATTAGTTAACCCGAAAAAAATTTGATAATGATCCTTATAAGATAAGATAAAAATAACTTTATTTAATTTATATTCATTTAATTTTGAATTATCTATCCTTACCTCTGTTTTGTATAAATACATTGAACTCCTCAATAAAAATACCAGTCTCGAAGATGTCGCAAAAGCGATGAAATCGGTCACTGGATTTTCCAAATTTGTGGATTAAAGTATCACTCGTCTTTTATTTATATAATAAATTACAATGAACTTCCATCAAGAATTTTTACTTATAAACTTAAAACAAAGTTAATGTTTTAAATATTAATAATATGATATATTACACATTATTCGAAATACGTTGACTTTAGGGTGCCAGTTTTTATTGGATCACGTGACGTCAACAATACTTACGAACCTACCAAAACACCAGCGAACTCTGTTTATTCGTGCCCACACAGTAAAAAGGTTCGTATTTTTGTCTGTTAAAAGTTTATTGTTAACCTCAGTTTAAAAAAAAAAAATTGTTTAGTTTTATTTAATGAAAGAGTATTTAGGTATAAGAAGACATCATTGACACATGCCTGCAGAGCAGCACAAGGACGTTCCAGATGGAAGGAGGCTATCCAAAGACGAGCCATGCCCGGAGTCGGGCGCTATCACCATCCTCAGACAAGGGATAGATTAAGGCAAAGTGACAATGTATCTCCAATTCGAAGCTGTATGCAGCATAGTGTGTAAATGACGAAACAAAGAAAGATCTAGAATATTTTCTATGATAATTTATTTAAGCGTTAAGATCTTCCTTTGAAGAAGTGTAGTTACTGCATTATTCACCTCGTCCGACGATCACAAAACAGCAAAGGAATCCTCCTGCCTCTCTCGCGAGGAAGGAACATACTCCGGACGGTGTGCTGAGACGGAGATATAAACGGATGTCTTACTGCGAGAGGAAAGCATAGAGCACTCGATATAATGGGACGGAATTATCATAATGGTATAACGAGAGATGCAAAGCAGATATTATTCGATAATTATCCGAGATAAATCAAATTCTCGCGGTCTTTCCTAACGCGTTTCCCTTTTTGGTCTTATGCGCCAGGGTTTCAGAAGTATAATGGAGCAAGAACAAGAACAAAACATATGAAAACAAAGATGGATAACTTTTAAAAAATGACCAATATAGTTATATGGATAATTTTTAGTTATACATAATTAATTGTACATATTTTTTTGGTGATGTGTTTTTTCCTAATAATACTGTAACATAAAACATTACTTTCGATGTCAAAAAAATATGGGAAGCTGCATGTAATCGATTATAAGGAGCATTCGTCCCTGCTTGATTCCCATTTTTTAATATTAGGCTATTTACTTCTCGTTGAAAATGGCCCACAAAACCGAAATATTTGGGTAAATAATAAGAACGCAAATGTTTCCCCTTTAAAAAAAAAATGCAATGGGTGAAACCACCCAAAACCATTTAAATTGTTGAATTAATAAACTTATAAACTATGTATATCGATATGCAAACATGATATTATTCTTACTCCTTTTGATTATAATAAACATTATTATTATTTTATTTATTATTGCTACTTTTTTGTTGTTGTTGTTGTTCTGTTTTATGAAACTGAAGATTCAAAAAGTTCTCCTTGAAGGTTTATTCACAATTAAACAAAAATAAACGGAGCATTTTAATTATTTAGTGAACGATCTTGGCAGAGCATAACTTTAAATATTGAAAAATCATGTAATTGGTAACATTTATTGGTGGGAATTGATGATTATTTTGAATAAAATCACTTAAATAGTACAATAAAATAAAACGCTATTTTCAATTGTAAATGAATGTCCAAAAAAATGTTTTTGACAGAGTTTCATCGAGATGTCTTTTTTAAAAATAAAATAGTTAATTATATTTGTCGCTCCAAATGAATTTGTTTACTATGTTGATGGAGTTTTATTATAACTTGTAAAAATAAAGGAAGGGTAGTATATTTATCCGCAAATTTAATGAAAATTCAGAAGTTCACCAGAAGAAGCTGAACACTTGAGCCTGTATATAATAGAGAAGGGTATGTATTGTATAAGTAGTACTACACCAAGTCCCTTAGGGTTGGTACAGAGTATTGAGTACTGCATCATCCTCACAATAAGTTGCACCCACGGTAATTTGAAGTTAGTAAAATTCATAACAATAAATTCTAAAATTGTTAAAAATCAATTTTATGCATTCTTACACTATTATTCTTTGAACCCGGTAATGCTTTGCGATTGCTAGATTTGAGTATATATTGGAATACAGATTAAACGAACACAATCGAAACTTTATTTATTAAATATTAGATTTAGTTCAAATTGAATATGTACATATACATTATTATTTTTGTGTTCCGGATTACATAAATTGTGAGAATATGCGCTGACAGGGAATTATGATAAATATGTATTTGAATTTTTTTTCTGTCACTAAAAGAGACAACATCGGTATTTCGTTGTCCCGTTTTTCACATCTCAAAACTGTACCGATTTTTTTGCTTTAAAAAGTATCAGAATTAAATTTTATTTTAAGTATTGGTACATTTTGCGTTTTTAAAAAATAGTAATCGTTTTTGTATACCGAGCGCCCCAACAAAGCAGATAAAACTGGGCGTTTTCAGGGGTTTTTGGATGGTTCTAGTTTCCATGATAAACAATTTATCAAAAAAACAAAACGAACAGAGTATCATTAATTAAATATATATATATATATATGTACATCTTTACAATACTTTGAATTTGTCTAAATGTTTGTAGACAACATACTGGATTTCACCCTCTAGGGAGCCATTAAGATTAACACATTAAACAGAAATGGAGAACATTTAAAAAAGCGAAAATGGAAGTCTTGGCATTTACAGAACTTATGACCTTTAAATGCCTACATTTCCAGATTCCCTTCTTTAAAATGTTTTCCATCTCTGTTGTAATTCGTTTATATGTTTATCGTCATCATCATCCCTCTTTCCGCACCCATCGGTGAACCAAATGCTGCGTAGTTCGATCATCTGTTACATGTAAGGTGATCAGTCTTACACCTCAGGTGATTGCGGATCAAAAAACCTTTGCAGTCAATATTTTACGTCCACTCTGAATAAACGTAGATATGTAGAAAGCAGCCAGTCCCCAATTTTGAAAAAATGAGATATTTGTGTAATCAATTCAGAAAGGTCAATTCTATGTTCTGCTTAAAACAGCCCGGCCGCTTTCGTACAATAACCTTCTAAAAATTTCATGTTGTCAAAATGTCATAAAAATGAATTACACCTTATACATTCTGAGTTTGAGTATAAAATATCTCGCTGTCATTAAAATCATTTAATCTGGTCAAAGACGCAATGATTTTTTTTTGTACTACAGGAAAAACGGATGCATGCATTATTTATCATTTGCCAAAGTAAAAAACATTCCAACTGTTGCACAAAAATATAAAACCAACATTACATGCATGTTAATAAGCACATGCACTAATTAGGATAAACATGCACTGATTATATTATGAAAATATTCTACGTTGTTTGACTTTAAAAAATAATGTTCCTTTGATCAATAATCAAACAACTTTTCAATTTAGTCAATTATACGATGTTCCACTATAATGGTCACCCTAAACCTATTGAGCTCACCCCCTCTTCTCTTTTTCAACTATTTCTCAAAGAACATATAATATTTTCATAATTAAATCATTGCATGTTTATTTGTCCTAATCAGTGCATCTGCTTATTAAAATGCACGTCGTGTTGGTTTTATATTTTTGTGCAACAACTATGGTGAAGCTCTATACTAGGTTTTGCATGTTGGTTTAATTGGTGTCCTGATCAAGAGACGGGTACATCTCGAAACCAGAAGACATAGAAAAGTCGGTGAGTGGTTATATACAAAAATTTAATAACATTTAATAAAAAAATATGATAATTTTACCAATCTCGTATGTATTTTTTATTGATATATTGAGTTTTTCTACGTACATTTTTGATGGAACTGCACTTTAAGTATATTATTAAAATTACGTATATAGTTTTATTTCACTTTTATTTATAATTTTTCCAGTGACCGGGGTTTTTCTTAATTTTTTAATAAAATTTCAATTAAAACTTCAGAAAAATATAAATTTTACATTTTTTAAATTCAAACAATTGTTATTACTTCATATTTAAATTATTTTAATTTAAATTCTTTTATTCCTTTAATTGTACAAAATCATGATTAAAAACTCCTGCTTTCACTTGTGTATAACATAGCAATTTTTTAAGTCTCCCACCAGTCTGACATAATTGTTTACATTTGTTGAGATTCAAGTCCCAACTGACCCAAAATATTATAAACACGAAAGTGTGTTTGTTTGTGTTTCCTTCACGTCGCAACGTAGTGACCCATCGACTTAATTTTTTTGCATAGGAATAGCTGAAGAGCTGAGAAGTGAAGTAGGCTACTCTTTGTCCCGAAAAATATATCACTTCTTCGGGAAAATTCTTCTTAATGGAAAAATGAATTCATCTTTCACTTCGCAATTGAGCAACCGATGGACTTGATTTTTTGCATAGAGATAGCCGAAAAGCTGACAAGTGTCACAAGCTACTCTTTATCCCCAAAATGTATCACTCCGTTGGGGAAATTCTTAATATAATAATTAATTCTTAGTGGAAAATGAATAAAACTATATACGTATTTTTTTATTGTTTGTAAACCATTCTAAATAAAATAAATAAATAAATAAAAATAAATCTATGATGAAATAAAATAAAGAAATTAGGAAATTGAAATAAGAAGCACAAAATAATATCCTGACATGACTCGTATCTCTTTATTTAGTACTTTTATGTAAGTTTACGGCATGCTGTATATCACCTTTAACGGTTGATGTAAATTAAAAACAGGTTTTTTCCGAGTAAAATATATAATTAATTTGCATGTTCCAGTAAGGTTCATACCGATACAAAATATAAATATTTTTGCGGAATCGTCAAAATTACACTAGTTATTGTTCATGTCTGAGAATCCTGATTTATAGCCTTTAACCTTTCCAACCTAAGTCGTAAAAATGGGGTTGTAGATTTTTTTACATGAAAAATAAATTATTGATATGTATAGTAGCCTATCATAGCATTAGTGTACCAATTGTTGCGTATCACGATCGTTAAGTACACGCAGGCATCAGTCTTACGTTTCAGATCCAGTACTGATGTTAACACCCAATACTTCATCGTCTAAGCGTGAATATTTATTTATTTATTTATAATCGGACATTGTCTATTTATACAATTTATTGGGTTTTAATATAACAATAAAAGAAAAGTTAAAAACATTTTTAAAAAAAAGAAAAGAACCATTGACAAACATAAATTTGTTTGGTGGTCGTTTAAACCGTTGTAAACTTAAACCAAAAAAGTGCAGATCTTGTCTCGACTTAACTATACGACAAAGACGGGTCATTGGAGAATTGAGGCCATAATTTATTCTATGCTGATCGATGAACAGTACTTCATTGTTTCTTAACCTATGAATCGAAATATGACATTTTACTTATATGTCAATAAATTTATATTTCTATATTGTACCTCAGTGAGTTTTTTTAAAAACTTCTTTGGAACATAATATGAAATTATTGATATGTTTTCTGAATAAAAAAATAAATAACGTATTTCTAATTTTTTTTAAAATTTATTTATTTATTCATACAAACACAAACATATCACAAAATAAATAAATAACGTATCCCAAACTCTGTGAGGCTTAGGTCCTTGTGTTGAGTTGGGATACAACATAGTGGAAAGCGTAAAATTAAAATCCAAAATAACAATTAAATATTATTACATAAATATACATATATTTTAAAGGGCATCTGGACAACACGCTCAAAAGTGTATAAATATATGCAACATCTCGCAGCAGTCTCCTGCAATGGTCTCTTCCCTTAGACAAAATCCAGACTTGTACACTCCTGAAAATAAACAAAAAAAAATCCTCTGAGCAACGTCGTACGTATTTTTGAAATTAAATAATTCGAATTACAGGAAAACCTCGAACGAGCATTCTGCTGGGATCTACTCTTGTAGCCGCATGACCAGAAATGTGACAAGGACTATAAAAAAAAAAATTGTCTAATGTCCAGTACCTTCATGAATTGGAAAAATGTCTCAATTTATTCTGATTTTCCTTTTTCTCAAACAATAGCTGATTCAAAAAAAATATTTCAATTTTTTAATCATTATCGTATTAATTTATTTGATTATTGATTTTACTGATTGCGTACCTTTTTTTCAAATTCTAAATTAATAACTAGATTAAATAATATGTGACGCTAAAAAATAAACGTGGCTATCTCCAGCCACCGTAATTTTTGAGATTTTTAGTTAATATGACTTCTTATGTTGACAGCCTCGTGGTGCAATGTTTAGCGCGTTTGTGTACCTTGTGAGGTCTCGAGTTCGATTACCAATATGGTTGATTTGATATATTTATTTAAAACGGTGTTTTCACACTAGAATATTTCTTAGTCCCTAGACTGGTACTTGAAGCATAAGACTGATAATCTTACCCTCATATAGCAAAAAATGATCAAGACGCACTGCAATTGGTGTACTAATGCAGTGCCTAATTTATTTATTTATTTTGTTCATTAACGCCCAAAAGACATTTACAAAAAATAAAAATGAAATTCATTCTAACATACTAAACAATAAACACAGAATATACAGAAAAAATATGTGAAATTAGTTAAAAAGGATATAATAAAAAGTTTTACCAAGTAAAACAAAAAAAAATAAGAACAAAGGTATGCAAGAAAAAAAGTAAGCATGTAAACAAAAAATGCAAAGATGTAAGCTTATGAAATAAATTCTGTAAAGCAAACAATAAATAAAATGTTTCGGTAAGCAAGAAAGACATTTTTAAGTTAAATTAATAAGCAAGCAAGCAAATATTATCACGAAAAAATAAGAAATAAAAATATGTATCTATGAAATACGTATTTGCTAATACTACAATGCAATTTGATATAATAGTAAAAAATAAAAAAACAAGTATAAGGTAATAAGAATAAACAAGTAAGTATTTTTTTAATTTATGGAATTAAATTGACAATAATAGTTTGACGTGCAGCTACAAATAAACTTGATATTGTGGACTTATAAGATAGTAAAGAATTGGACAGAATGTCTCCAGCTGTTCCATAAGTGTTACCTAACTAATGCACCAATAGGTGCGGAAAGGGAATGATGGTGATGTTGTTTTACATAATGATTTTAAGTTTTAAGATGGCCATTTCCTTTATTTCTGGTAGGAAAACAGTATAATAGCAACGGAAACTTATATGGTTTTGGATAGATCAACGACTAAAGTCGATTTTCTGTTTTACTTTCAAATGAGATAGATAGTTTGTTTTTTTTATATTACAACCTTTTTTAATGCAAAATGTTTACAGCTGGACGAATAAACACCTTCGCTGCCCTGCTTCGCCAAAGAGCCTGGAGCCTATGGGAACGCCTAAAAAAGTCTAATAACGAAATTCTCCAAGCCACTGCAGAGTGGACCCAATCACCGTTGTTCAAGCGATGGCGCGATATGTTAAGACCACCATAAGTGCTGCAATATAAAATTTTATTTTATGTTTATATTTATGTTTATTGTGATATTTATGTTTATTGTTATATTTATGTTAATTGTTACATTTTTGTTTATATTTATATTTATATTTATGTTCATGTTTATATGTTTATCTGGTAGAATTGACTCTGCACTTTATAGCCATTTAACTGGAATAAAAAAAAATTTAAAAAAATAAAAAAAATGCCTTTATGCTCAAAACCCTTTGACTGTCAAACCAAGTCATCGAAAGAGTCGAATGTTTGAAATACCTGGGAGTATATGTTACAGAAAATTGCAGCTTTCTAAAATAACTAGGAGTGCGGCTAGAAACAGCAGGCGCCGCATTCAACAGTATGAAGGCTGTTTAGAGATCGGATGTTTACTCTGTGAAAACCAAATTCCGCCTACATAACGACTGCATAACACCTATTCTCCTCTACGGATGCGAATCGTGGCACCTCACTTGGGCCTAAAACAGCAAAATTCGGAGTTTTGAGAATAGGTGTCTCAGAAGCATCTTGGGTGTGCGGTGGTTTGACTTTTTGAGGAATGAAGTAATAAGAGAACGGACGTAGCAAACTCCGGTGACAACTGTCATCAAGCGGAGGCGATACGGTTGGCTTGGCTATGTACTGCGGATGCCTCCGGAGAGCCTTACTTACCACGCTTGCCTACTTTACAAGACTTCAGGTTCTCGACGTTCTAGACGTCCACTGCTGATTGTTCTTCTGTTTTTCTTAGTTTTTTTATTTATAGGAAACATATTCGAAAACCATATTTGCCGCAACAAATCGGTTTCTTAGAACAGGCATTTGCCCATATAGGAACCGATTGCAACATTAGGCGTATTAATATTTCTGGCTTGCCGACCCTTCATATACTGAGCCTACTCCTAGTACTAGCAGAATTTGCCAGAGTGTTTTTTGTGCCATTTTGTAACATTGTATGTATAAACTAATAAATGAATGAATGAATGAATAAGTTCATGTCAGAACTACGGGACGCCAATCTAACTCGGGAGGATGCACAGAGATGCTTGGAGGAACTTCGTGGACACCATATGCTCCAACTCCAACAGTTAGTTAGTCCAACTACCTAAGGCATTAAATATACGTTGCAACAATACCAACAAATTAATAATTATGATTTTTGCTAATTCAAATATTCCGCGTTGTCTTTTTTTTTTAAATTACTTATTTTTTTGCCTAAGTATGTTAAGTGTAAAAATCGGAAAGTTATTATATACTACAATGTATAAAACAACTGGGTAGATATATTGTTCTTATATTACTTCATAATTTTGTAATAGAACACTGTTATGTTAAATGTATTTATGTTTATTTTTATAAAAAGCATTCGTGCCGTGTGCACTAATAAAATAGAAGAAATAAATAAACTAGGGAGTGGATATGATATTATGATTAAAATAAAAAAACATTTTTCCAAAGAATTTTGTGTATTAATATATTATTCCATATTTTGAAGTCATCGGGATCAGAGGGTTGAAGTGTACAGCAATAATTTGTGATGTGGCTGAGCGTCTATTCGTCGGTCTTACCGGGTCCACTGACAGCCTGATGTTAATGATTAACAGACATTAAGATTCCCGCGTCAATTGATCTACGTACAGTGTGGCGGATAGCGGCCGTACAGATCCTCACAGCCCCGAGCCAAACATTAAATTATTCTCTTGAAACCTACCCAGGATTTTACTCGACATCACTTCGACTGTTCTGAAAATTGAGCGTTCCAAAAACCATAAATTGTGCCGCTTTCGAGCAATTAAAATAACGCTTAAATAAATATTTAAAATAATGAATACTCGCGACTTTGAGAAGTGAAAACAAGATGTGTTATAATTGCAACATCTGCATACAAACCGGTTAATATTAATTGATCTGCAAAAAGCACGTTAAATGAAACAAACGACCCTTTACTTGCACTTAAGCTAGAAATCAGGGATTGTTTCATTTTTAAAATTCTTGATATACTTTATCATAAAAAAACAGTAAAATTGAATGTATTTGAAAATAATACATGAAAACATCTTGAGAAAATGTTTAAAAAAGCAAAAAGATCTTGTTCTAAAAAACTTCCTCGGAGACGTGAAAAATATCAATGTCCAACGTAACATTGTTAAACATAGAGGTAGTCCTTCCAACAGGTATAACTATTGGCAGGTTTGTCTTGAATATTGGTATTTTGAAAAGTTTATATTGTCGCTGCCTAAGGTAATTAATTATCCGGAGCAAAAAACTAACGCTCTGATAATTTCAGGGTTTTTGACATAACCGCGCAACAATTGAAAGAAATACATAGTTTGAAAGATGCACATCCTTTCTGGTCTTTAAACTGTTGTATCCATCGATAATATTCACACTTACTCATGCAGAGGAATGGAAGGATTTCTTCCGAACCCTCTCCACCATAAGAGACCTCAACTCACATGGTCGCCAAATCGTCGAGCCACCCTTAAGTCTACTTCACAGAAACGAGTTGTGAAGAATTCTCAGTATAGTGCAGTATAATGCAATTTTTATCCACTCATCGATCCCCAACATTGATCAAAAATCGTTGGTTGAATCAAAAGTAACGAAAAACACTGGTAACTATTTTGAACTGTTTAAAATATTTGCAGTAAAATTACGCAGTTGAAATCACCAAAAAGAACAAACATGCCGTTTGATTTGAAATAATTATCCATTTGTTTTGACTATCGATTAGAGCATGGAACAAAATTTTCATACAATTTAGATTTCTATCCCTCGAATTAAAACGTGTAGCACGATCAATATCGAATAATTAATTACGGATTCAATACAGACTGAAACTGCTTTGTGTATTATAATTAATTTCGTAAACAGTACTACGGCAAGTCGCTTTGAGGTTTGTGGGAAGTCGTAAAGAATTATAACTTAATTGCTCTGTAATCAAATAATTTCGAATCTGATTTTATATTCTAAATTGGCCGTTGGCAATGGTAACACTCGACTGAGTTTTGTCACAAAAAACACGACATAATGGCTTCACGGAAAGATTCAGTGGGTTTAATTATATAGCTTATGGTTTGATCAAAATTCGATCACTCATTTTAAGTTTGAATTTTTAATTCCACCCGATATGAGGAATGTGCTGTGATAGAGTGCCGTCCTGTATATATTATATTAAGAATAATATGTTATCATCATTTTTTATTCTTACATAAATAGTTCATTCGATTGCAAAGGGCAAAAGTATTGGTATGTGCACACATTCGATGTCCCTAAGGAAAGTATTGTATACTTATTTGTGGATAATTTTGTAAACACCATTTTTTTCTTTTACTACAATTTTAATAAAAGAACGGGCGTAGAAATTTAAGGTTCTTTTTTACTCGATGGTATATGACAGATTCTTATTATTTTTAAATTGTAAATGTGATATTTCCCTATTCTAGCTTTACAATTGACCTACTTGATGGCCTCATGACACACTGAACCTAACACTCATTTGAACGCCGCTGTACTTAAACCGGGTAAAATTTATCTATTTTCTTTAAAAAATGTTATGTATGAGTTAAATCTATAAATGAGTCACTTAAGCAAAAGTGTCGCACAAACGAACAAAAACAACACAACAAACGAACAAAAAAAATTTCGAAAAATAAACTCAATCAAAAACATATGATTTTAGGTATTGTAATCACAGGACTAATCTTGAATTTAAAAAAAAGCTTTTGATACTGTACACGTAAATACCATGGTTAAAAAGTTAAATAAAAATTAATTTAAAAAAAAGGAAATTCAGGGAGTTAAGGATTCTGAGGATATAAAATTATGTTTCAAGTAATTATTAAAGGTGGCTAGAGAAGGTGCATTTTTTATATGAAGAGATAGCTCATTTCAAAGTTTAGCAGCTTTAACCGAAAAGAAATAGCTGAAAAATGATGTGCCATGTCGAGGAATGGAAAGTGTTCTCTCTTGAGAAGAGCGAAGCAAAAGACCATGATCAGAAAATTAAATGAAATTCTCAGCAAGATATTTTGGAGCGCAAGGGTTGTGAAGAATATCATAAATGAGAGAGATTGAAAGTTTATTTTATTTTATTATTTTAGTTTATTTATTCATTCAAAATTACACTAGTTTAAATATTTATGAACTTATTAAGGATTTTTAGGCTATGTCTGTGTCAAGCAATAATAAATAACAAGAAAAATACATTGTAAAATTAATTAGATCAAATTATAATGACATAGAATAACAGTCTAGAAAAAAAGGTAAATGTAATAAATAATCAAATTGCAAAGAATACAATGCAAAAACAAATTAAGAATCACACATAATCAAATAAACAAAAAGTGGTATCATTAAAATCAACAAAATAATAGTAAAATATAGTAATATTAAAAAAAATACAAAATAAGAGTATCATTTGAATCAACAGAAAAATAATATATATATTTGAAAGCATAATAATATGCGCTGATAAAAACGAAGCCTCTTAAGTTCGTAGCAAAAAGGTGTTCTTCTGTGTTTTATCCACGCATAAAAAGCTTATTGCGATAATTTCTGTATGTTAAACTTCAAATCAACAAAAAGTGGACTCCCGTGTTATTCTTCAAGGTACAAATTTATTATTTTTGATGCTCGTTGATTTGTTTTTTATTGACTGATTTCGCCAGGTTAACCTGTCTCAAGGCAGGAATTCCGCCATTTTAAATCAATCAGTATTGTATAGATTTAATTCGAAAAACGCACGTACATGTACATTTAATTAAACGTTATCGAATGGACTATTGTTGGCCAAATGCTTTGTCATCTATACTTGTTTTGTACATAAAAAAACGTTAAGGTCCAATAAGTACGGGTGATAATACTAAATAATTAGCGGTCGTTTAAACTGTAAATACCTACATAATTACTTAAGGTGTGTCAAAGCAAAATGGTAAAACATCGGAATATCAGGGCTGAATTATTTTTCTAGAACCAATTTGTATTCATAATTTCAGTAGAGTCCATGCGGTATCTAACAAGTTAACAAAAAAAAAATAAAAAATTTATGTAGTTTTAGATCATACGAAGATATATTAAATTGAATTTTATAGTGACAATGAGCGTATATTTTAGAGGGGAATATGAAAGTCAATAAATAGTATATTTATTTATTTATTCATACAAAGATACGTATTACAAAAAAAAATGTGGCCCGAACTGTATGAGGCCAAGAGCCCTGTGTTAAGTTAGTATACACCATAATGGAAAGTGGAAGCATGCATATTATTAAAAAATACCAAAAATAAAAATTCTTTCAAAAACCTAAATTAAAATGAACATCTGGACAACAAGCTAAATAGTAAATAAATATATGCAATGGCCCCTTAAACCAGCCAGTGACAGGTCGCAATCCTTGTATCTTAAATTATATAAAATGTTCTCCATCTTTGTTGCAATATGTTAAATACCAACACTAAAATTTTCTTACCGTACATACTAAAGATACGCTGTCAGAACACTGATAATTTAGTATTGTTTCATAGAAACGTCTTTATTAATGACTATTATTGAGGTCACCCGAAGGTAATGTTCATAAATCATTGATGTTGAAGTACTTAGATAATATGATAAATCAAAACTTGGATTCGTGATTTGTGGTTCCAATCAAACTCCATTAAGCAGTCATAAGCTTTTCAGACAGTTTAACATTTTTCTTTACGTGTTTATTTTTTGTTAACCAAAACGTTGTTATTAAATTATTATCAATAAACCAGGATTTTGGCCTCAATTATAAACTTTGTGAAAAATGCGTAACATTAATATGAAATAAATTACACAAAAATACATAGATTTAATTACCCTTTTGATCTCTAAACGTAGACATAGTAAAATTTTTGATCGTTTTGTTTTTGAAGGATTTTATTTATAGCTTGGAAACAATTATTTATTTATTATATTTACGACCAAAGCTAATTACAACAGTTATATGATGAAACGTTTGCACAAAAAACTGAACCAAAAAATCATGAAACTAGGTAGCAAAGACAAAGGTAATAAAACAATTGTATCCAATCTTTTTATACATAACTCTTCTGTACGTGTAATGTCGCTGAACTCCTCCTAAACGACTTAACCGATTTATGTGCGGTTTTCAACGAAATGTAGATCTCTGTGCTGGGCGTGTTCGTAGATATTAACATTTTAATTTAATATGTAAAAAAAAAGTTAGTAGCATAATTTTTTTTTATCTACCGACGAGAATGCGTGTACACAAAAAGGAAGGATGTTGTTTTTTTGAGTATAAAAAAGTTTGTTTTTGAATATTTATAAACTACACTCCCTTTTTATGGATCTCAAGATTTTTTCTTTAAATTTCTTATAATTTCTTCGAATTTATTTCTTTTTGCTGAATTTTTGAAAATACTAAAATTATTTCAACTATATTTTGAAAATCGCAATTCTAAAAATAGTGTTCCCCCGTTGTTTGCAGAGTGTGACATTTTCAAAAACGATTCCGTATTTTAAAAATGATTATTTTATGTTTTGGAACTCAACCCTAAAAAAATTCCGAGGTATATTCTTAAATTCAATATTTGAATCTTAATAATTTTTAGTTTCGGAAGTCAATCATTAACAAGTACCTAGGTACCCCTTTATCAATGAAAAGTTTTATTCTAAGGTAGCAGGCAAACCAACGTTCGGGTAGGACAACGTAATACAAGTATGTTTTTGACCTGTTTTTTTTTGTTGGAAATCTTCACATATAAAAAAAACAGTGGTACAAATTTGTACCACCAGGGAATAAGGAAATATACGGAATACCGATGAAAATATATAAAATTGATTTAGAAAAATGAATTGCATTTTTGGAATCAATATGGATATTGTGAAGAATGTATGTGAAGAAATATGTCCCTAGAAAAACGCGACATTGATAATAGTGACTGTCAAGATTCGTAACTACGTTCTATAGAAATTTAAACGGCTTCTAACAATGTTCAAAATGAATATGAATCGTGACGTATTAAGGGCGTGGTCAGTGCAATGACACTTATCGCGGGAATTTGAAATTATGCATTAAAAAATATTTTTTATGCTACCAATAAGGAGCAAAAAAATTTTTTTTCTCGACGTATTTTCATAAACCTTTATTACTTTAAAAATGTAAAAAAAGTTTTATAACCTTATTGCAATTTTTAAAGGCGTTATTTTTTCAATACGGTATATTTTCAAAAACAAATAAAAAAACTACAATATAATCTAACAACTAAAATATTGAAAAGAAAAAGGACTAACTTGCTTTCATAATTATAATATTAAAGTTTGTAAAGGAGAAGTAATTTTACACTACCAAACGAGTGACAGCTCTATGCAAAACTGATCCCCGGGAGTAAATTTTTAAATTTTTGGAATTAATTACTTCAAAATGGCTGAAACTACTCAAAAACGTCCAAATATGTACCAAAATTGATAAGTCATACCAAATTCGTTTTTTTTAACGAGATATATGAATTATTTACAGCCCGTGTGACTGATGTGACGAGTGATATGTGATGTTATTTAATCGTATTGTTATTTAAACTATTGCGTTATTATATATAATAGCACTTTTGCTGATTAAGAATATTTCGTACAAATAAAATATGTATTAAAATGTAATATGTAGAGTTTAAAAACCTTGTATTTTGTCATAAATAAATAATAATTTTGCACCCGAACACATTTTTAGCATCAGAGAGTAAAGGGTTAAACCAATCAATAAAGAAAAGGTGTTATTTATATCATTTTAGCTTTAAAATGTACGTGAAAAAAAAATAGAAGTAAATATATGTGTATTGTACATTAGCGTTCACAGAAATTGCATCACCATTGCAGCAAATATTTTGAGATTTTTCAGAAAATTAAAGAAATAAAAATTAGATAAGTCCAAATATGTATTGATCACATTGGCTTGCCTTTTCTCGTGTGAGAAGTTTTATAAGAAATGAGTCAATAATATATGAATGATGGAATAATCTATTTAAAAAATAGTATAATTTATTTTTCAAAAAAACTAAAGAAAAACTGCTTGTTTTGAACATATTTTTTTTGTAAAAACTCAAAAAACATTTTTATAAAATATCAAATAATATAATTTTCAATATTTTGTGGTTCTTCCTTTTGTTTTAATGATGGCAGCAATTTGAGATGGTTGCATTGATAAAATTTAATTTTGTTTTTTTTTTAGTCCATATTTTTTTTTTTTGCAATCTTCAATTTTTTTAAAGGGTTTCAATCTTTGTATTTTAGCCGCATGCGTTAATGTCAATATTTTATTTGAATCTAGATTTAAAAAAATATATATAATGTTGTACATTTAAAAGATCGACTATATACATACTCGTACCTATTAATTAAATTTCAAAATAAAAATAATACCCTTTTAGTTCGATGGCAGGGAGAGACAAAGCAGCAAATAATTATTTAAAATGAGTTCAGAGTTTGGCTTTTACTGTTTCCTACACAAAACTTCAAACTCTAAAAATGTGTTTATTTCGCATGTTTTTTAAAAATTTGTGAAATAATATTTTTAAACTATCGTTTTTTAATTCGTAGAATTGTTTTGTTTTTTGTTGATTTTTCATGAATTTTTTTTTGTATGAAAATCACGCCAATAATCTTTTAATTATAATACATTTGCCCCCATCTGAATTTCGTTCACTTTGGTATTAATATAATATATTAAAAATATTTAAAAATCAAATCCGTGATAGGGTTTCCGAGAAAAGGCGCGAAAATGAATCGTTGATTCACACAATAATCTGCGAGTTAATTTGTTCAGCGGTTATAGGACGATTAAGTTGATGGTTAATTATTGTGCGACCTCTCGACAATTGCGCGATCTCTGTCGGTGTTAAATTATACCCGTCCGATAATCGGTCATTATTCTGTAAATTATCACCTGGGAAATGTCGAATCGATCAGCGCCATACAATCTGTACTATAGTGCAACACATACCTGGGCCCCGATTACAATGGGAAGTTTATATAGTTATCTTCAACTAACTACAAAGCAAAGTCTCATTTCTGTACGAAAACATGTACACATTTTTGGACAGAAATGAATCATTCTTAATCATTGAATCAAATGCAATTATCCAATCCTACTTTCCTTCATTCATCCTTCACCACTCTATTTGAATTCCCTTCTTTTCCTTCCCACTATCTCCGTATTTTGTCCATATTTATTTTATTTTAATAAATGGTATTTTTATTATTTATATAGTTTAAGCCGTCGTCGCTTTATTTAAGTATAATTAAGTGAATACATATTATTGGATGGCAGGCCTTACTTTTTTCGTATTCACATTATTTATAGTTTTTATTTATAATCATTTTACCTGTACGTCTGTTTGTATTGTAAAAAAACAAATATTATATGATGTCATCTGTGATTGAAAATATTTAGGAAAAAACCACACAAGTATACACATTTTTTTGTTCAGAAAATTCGTTGACTTTATGGACATTTAAATGCGTCTGATAGGTCTCATTGTAATCGGTGCGGTGCCTTGGGCCCGTATTAAAACCCACAATACTTTGTTTTTGTTTCATTTGAAAATATTGTTTAATAAAAATAATTCAGTCAGTATTCATATTGCCCAAGAAATTTGATACATCAATAAATAAATAATAATTATTAAATATTCGGTATCAAAACTAAGTCGAAATGATAACATTAAATGTTTTATACTTTTTATAAAATGAACAGTTGTTATTTCTTCAAAAATGTGTTTATATAGTAAAATAAACGATACTGTTTGAATCGATTTTATTGCATATGACTCATTTCCCAGAGTAGCCTTTAGGGTTGATAAGTTCTATTAAAAAATAACCCCTCACATTTATCAGTTAGATTAGTCAAGCATACCACCCTTAAGCATAGCCATCATTTTAAAAATACATCGATAAGCTTAAGCCAATGATAAAAAGGGTAGTGCATTGCAGGATTTGGAATTCGGCGTTTGTGAATTATTTATTCGATTGCTGTCACTGAAGTTTTATATTGCAATAAATAATTCACTATAAAATGTATTTTTTAAATATTACAATAATGATTTTGCTTTTACAAATACGATTGCTTTAATAATTATTTATAGCTAGAGACTGAAGACAAATTAAAAATCAATATTAAAAAAACACCTTTTGACTATACTAACCAGGGCCCCGATTACAATGGGAAGTTAGTATTTATCTTTTTTTTATACAAGGTTTTTAAACTTTACATATTGCGTAACATTACATATTTAATTTTTACGAAATATTCCATCAGCAAATGTGCAGGATTAGGGGATATTATTTATAATAACACAATACTTTAAATAAAAAGCCGATAAAATAACATCAACTATCACTCGTCACACGGGCTGTAAGAACTGTTTTATTTAGGTGTTTTTAAGTACGTATATGTGTTGTATATTTTTTATGTCAGATAGTGCATGGTAAAAATTTATTGCTGCATACAAAAAACTGTTCGCAAGTGAAAATATTTGATGCTCTTGTATTTATTTTATGTATGTTGTAGTTAAAATTAAATTTAATATTTGTCTTTATTTTATTATTTTTCATCTTAAATACCATTATTATTTTTTCTGTGTAGATTAATTCCTCTAGATTGAGCATTTTTGTTATTCTATATAAATCTGCGGTTCTAGTATATTTATTAAAATTAAATGTTACACTAAGTGCTTTATTCACTGTTCTTTGTATTGCTTCTTCTACTAAGTAAAATTATTTTTTCTGTATTAAAAGAAGAATATGCGTACAATTATTTCTTCTAGACATGTTCAATTATTGGTTACTGACAAAGATACTTTAAATGTTCATGCAGATATACTTATTTTTGTACACAAATATAAGTTTTTCTTTATAGACCGTCGAAGATAATTGTGTTAATTTCCCACAGTAATCGGGGCCCTGACGAGACATAATATAACTTGACCTAGTAATATGTTAATTAAACCTTTAAAGGTTTTCAGAAATTATGGATAAAAAAACATTATAAAGCATTATTAACTTTGTGGTCAAACATGTTAGTAAATATTATTTAAATTCGTATATTACCACTTACAAACTTTTCTATGTCTACCGGTTTCAAGACTTGCCCGTCTCATCGTCAAAACACCGATTAAACCAATATGCAAAATAATTCGGGCAGCTTTCGTTGTTTGGCGAGTTTTCCTTGTATGTGGGCAACATAAGCCCTCAGACATGTTGTGCGCTATGCGGTGAGCAAGCTGTAGGAAAAATGCACGTGAATTAATAAAATTAAAATAATGAATTGATAAATAAAAAATCAATAAATATGAATTAATAAAAAAAATTAAAGAGGTGAAAAATGTTTTAATTAAAAATGTTGCTTAAAAATGAAACTCATTTAAAATTAATGCTTAAAAAAAAGAAGCTTGACGTTTAAACATCACGTTTTAAGTCATTGATGTACCAAGCTGTACATTTATATTATAAGGAGATACAATTAGAAACAAGAGAGTAATTATTTTTTTAAATTTTTTTTTTTAAGTTAAAAAAAAAACATGTGTGGGGCAGATAAGTAAGCTCTCAAAAAGTAATAGTATTCGGGTTTTAGAAGAAGTTTTTTTTGTGTTTTCCAAAATCATGTATTTTTTTAAGAGTTATAAATTTTGTGAACGAGTATCAATGTAATATAAGTATTTTTTTTATAATATGTCAGTACTTTTAGTTTTTTCAACATCGACTTTACCATGTGTAGGTATCTGAATTTTTTTTTCGCAATTTTTCTTGGGTATTTATTTGAGTTAAATTTGTCGTGGTTTGATAGGATAATGTGCTACTGCGGTGATAGGTGTATGGTTCAGTGACTGTGTTTTAGATGATTTTACATGAACCCATATCAACAAATCTTCTGGTTCTTATCGAAATTGAAAATGTTTTGTTCTCTGCAATTTTTTTCGTAACCACTTTAGTGTTGTGATGAAATGTAAGTTTCAAGTGGATATAGTTTAGAAATATTGATGATTAATATGTAGTTTAATGATAACTAGATTCAAGTTAATATTATGATATTCGTTGATTATAATGTTTGTACTAATTTAAGATCAAATAAAAAAACTATCAAAAAAATGTGGTATTGAAATTGATATCGCTTGTTTCATTTTAATTTAAATTTGTTAATTGAATTTCTGGATTGAATAACTAAAATAAGTCACCGTTTAAAAAATCAATCCATTGAAGTGACATTTTTCGCGAAAATTATGGATTGATGCATTCGATTGAGTGTTTATACAAAAAAATCTCAATCAGGGGGTTGTTAGATGTATTGAGCTTTTAGCGAAGGGTTGATGCTACATGGGGGTGTTTTTTTTAATACATCTACTTATTTTAATATATAATGGATCGGTATTATCTAACACACTTTATCTCTTAAAAGTGGTTTTACAAAATTTCACGTTTTGCGTTAGACTATACTATATTATAGCAAACACACATGTTTACAAATACAGATTTATTTAAGCATTTTTTCCTAACTATTATTATTAACTATGGGTAGTACTACTTTCTCTGGCGTTGATTATTTATAAAGGAATACATTTTGATACATAGCCTCCGTCATTCCAAAACATTTAATTTTTTTAAAGATTTTTCACGCCTATAAGGCTTTTACATACATGAAAGTTACATAAAACGTATACATGTGCAATATCAAAGTAACTCAAAATAATAATGAGGAAGCTCAGCCCTACGGGAAATTGGGTAAAAAACATGTTTTATTACGCATGGTAATAACTAGAGCAATAAATTTAAGTTTTAAATTTCTTGAAAATATATGAAAAAAAATTTAAAAATATTTTAATAAAATCGAACTAATTTGAAAGACGTCACTTGTTCACCGAAATTAACCAATAATAGAACGTTGTGATAGTTATCCTATTTCCGAGAAACAAACTGACAGACGTGAAAATGTTATAAGTTGTAAATGTTCAAACATCTTAATCAGCTCAGGCTAGTCCCTTTATATTATAAATTACATACTTGAATTTTATTGAACACGAACGATATTTTACCATTCCGAAAAATCATTAAAATTAATAACCATTGCTTTCAAAGTGTCATGTCAGAAAGAACTCATCAAATGCATTTCCCAAAAAGCACCTTCGAATCATTCTATGTCGAAATATTAACTTCGTCCAAGTAAACTTTTCGTATTAATCTCTCGAGAAACCATTCCGAATAAATTCTCTCGAAATGTCAAGTTCGAATTCATATCTCGATTGTCTCGAAATCCATTCCGAATTAATGTTTCGATTGTCAAGCCCGAATTCATATTAAGATTGTCTCGAAAAGTCAAGTCCGAATTAATATCTCGAATGTGGCATAAAATATATATCGTAATTTGTAATTTTGAATTCCCGCAAAACAGGTCATTCCATTTGCCACGCCCCTAATACGTCACGATTCATGTTTATTTGTTCATGCCCATTTAAATTTGTTTAAAACTTTGTCACGAATCTTGACGTCACAACTACCAAGGCCATATATGTTGCGTTTTTCTAGCAGCGTATTTTCATTAAATTTCTTTTTTCATTTATGTATGAAAACATTTCTCCACAATATCCATATTGATTTTGAAAACACAATGAATTATTCCTAATCCATTTCTATTATTTTTTTAAATTTGTTTGGAAGTTCAACAAGAATACATAAAATACATACATTTTTTAAGTAAGCATTACGAACGTTTTTTATATATATTCTCAATTATAGAACTCCACCATCTTTCATAAATTATATAAAATAAGTGTGTAAAATCAATTAAGGTAATAATAAAGATTAAGTTTAGTGAAATATAAGAATAAAGATTGAGTTGAAGAAATAAAATTGAGGAAAACATAAGACTTATTTGTTTATAAATTTGTATAAACCACTTTAATTTTTTAATTACACCTCGACCGGTTTCGAGGTTACTACCTCATCGTCAGGAATTTATCTAACTTATAATTACACGCGTTGCTATTTATATAATAATATTGAAAGGAAGAGAGAGAAAGAAGATAAAATAAATCATAACGGGAATAGTTTTAAAAGAGGACTCGAAGTTAAATTTAATTGATTATTTATTATTTGAAGTTTTTGATTAATGGCTTTACTAATTTCTAATCGTTCTAAATTATCTAAACGAAAACCATTTTTATTGACATGCAAAACTTCTACACCCGTTTCTGGATTAAATTCATGGTTTTCGGACACAAGATGATTCGCGAATTTCTTTCATACAATATTTTATTATATAAATAGCAACGCGTGTAATTATAAGTTAGTTAAATTCCTGACGATGAGGTAGTAACCTCGAAACCGGTCGAGGTGTAATTAAAAAATTAAAAAGGTTTATACAAATTTGTAAACAAATAAGTGTAAAATGTCATACCACAAAGTGAAAAATGTTTTTGATAACAATAATAAACATAAGAAAATACATTTTATTTTTTTCAAGCAAAAAAAAGAGAAAATAAAAACATAAAAGATGTAATAAAATAGACTAAAATTAATTTACATCCACAAAAATAAGGATTTCATGTATCTTAATCGGTATTCGTAGTATGCCGGGTTCAGCTTGTATTATATTATATTCATTACATTCTAGACCATAGATTTGATTTACATACTTTTACAGAGTGGTACTTTTGCCTTTACGATGCATACACAAATGATAAAATTTTCGGAGTGTATAAATAAATGCACGGGTCGGTTATTTCATACGAAATGTTTTAGAATTCCTTGGTAATGTGGTAAGGTAAGTATTTCTCCTAAAGTTCCATATGAGCGCAGTGAAATTTAAATATCTCCATACTGTTTCATTCGCGATTTTCGTTTCAAGATTCCAGACAATTTTAATGTTGATATTGCTGTTCAGCATAGCTCTCTGCGAGAGATTTGCCTTCACAAAGAGCTGTTTGCTTTTCATCAGCCGGGATTTGCTATAGTCCCGCTCCTCACCGCGCCCCCCCTGGGCCCCTGGCGGCTTCGTACATCTAATAACATTCGCCAAACATCGCCTAACAAGGAGATAAAGCTTAAAGCTTATATCGTACTAACCAGTGTCGGCACTTAGCATACATTCAATTTGTTTTCACATTTAAAACCACAAACGTTTTCAAGATTCATCAATCTAAAATTTAATATTCTTTTTGAAGAGCTAGACTTAAAATTAATGTACATGTAATGAAGCAGTAAAAATGATTAATTTGTTGCAACAGAGAGGGAAAACATTTTTGAGAAGGGAAAATAGAAGTCTAGAGATTTTTTTAATTTTGTTAATTCAGAAAAATAACAGCAATACAAAAAAATATACTCATCATTAAAAAAAAAAAACATAAAATAAAGCCAAATCAGTTTTCCACATAAATACAATTATAAAAATCCAGTTCAGTTAGATATTAATTCATTGAAGTGCACGTGTGCGAGTTTTTTTTGTGTAAGGATGCGTGTGTAAAAAAGTGGAGTGTGGTTTTGGTAGGTATGTGAATATGTGTGTGATTGTATATGGGTGTGAGGGTAGGTTTATGGACAGGGTGAGTGTGAGTTTGATATGAGTGAATAGAAGCAACTTAAATTTAAAATGCAAAAATATTTTTTTTTATAAGGAAACATAATTTTTTTGATATAATAGTTTTTTAATTTTGGTTTTAAAAGTGAGTTTACTGCAGTTAAATATGTCTATGTTATTGAAAAAATACATTATAATTACGCGTCAAGCGAATTAGAGGAGAGTTCTGTGCATAGTTGGTGCGAACTGTAGTTACATTTACATGTCGGCCTCGTATTGTAATGGTCAGCAAGTTTGCATACCTGCTTGAAATGAAATATTTATTTCATAGGGTGTTTTCATTTTACATTCATGTAACAAAAATGATCAAGATGCGCTGCGATTGGTGAACCAATGCAGTGCCCTATGCACCATAAGGGACAGGGAATGATGAGTATGAGACATTTTCAGGGCTTATGACTTGTCATTGGCTGGTTTAAGTGGCCACTTTACAAACTGTGTAACATTTACCGTTCTGCCCATGTTTAAACTTCCGCATTCCATCCACATTCCATCCACATCCACATTTGGATAGAAGAGTAAGGGAGATGTGTGTTGTTACGTCACACGACCCTCGTATATGACGCTGATTTAATTATTTTAAAATAAAGGTAAAATAGATGATGATAAATTGCCTAGAATAATGTTTATATAAAATACGTATTGAAACATTTTTTGTTATATTGTGGATATTTGAGTTTCTGATTTTATTTAATTAAATAATATATTATTTTACAATTTATGTAAAGTAAGTCGGGGGAAGATGCCTAATGGGGGAAGATGCTCAAGTTCACCTGAATATTTCCCTTTTCACTAAATGACACTGTAATGACCGTTTTAGTTGTCACCTATTAGTAACCAAGCGCATGTGCCAAATTACGAAGCTGTCGAATGTATTTTAAAGAAAATATTCTGAAAAACGAGGTATTTACCCCTTTTTTGGTAGTCTATAATATATTTGAACATAATTTAAATTGACTGGTATTATTCAGAATGTATTTTTATTACTATTTAGCTAGGTTTAAATTATTCATTGCATAATAACATGCTGTGCGGACAAGATTTTGTTGTGTGCTCCTGGGATTTCTTGTTGAGTTTGGCATTTTCTCCCATCAACGGGGGAAGATGCCATTTGGAAGAAATAGTTGGTTTAAATGTCAATAAACACCATTGGCTCCCTTTACATTATTTTAAACAAAGTTTATCAGTCAAATAAAACTATATTATTTTTATTCAAGACTAACAAAAATGCCGAGGACTTATATTACAACTTCTTCCAGAGCCTTATGGATGAAAAATAGGCTTAAACTTGCTTTTCGAGATATAACAAATAAAGTGGGAAGTATCAATGAGATATTAAAACGTCATAACATTCCGCTTAGGACACTTATACGTCGTTTTACCACCTGGTTCTGTCGTCAAAATGAGCTCAAAATCGTCTTATGTGAATGCTGAAATTTTCTCATCGTGGATAAAATATCATTTTTCCCCCGAAAAGAATCAGGATCAGTACTTTTCATTTTTGATGGTCACTCGTCTCATATAAGTGACGTAATTTGTTAGATTTCATTGCCAATAGCAAAATAATTAGGCTATGTTTGCCAAGTCATACATTGTGGTTGCAATCACTTAATTGGTCTTTTTTTTTATAACACATGTGTTTCTTGGATTCGTTACCAGGGTCGTAAAATAACTAGATACCAGTTTCCATCATTCCTTAACCAAACTTGAAGTCAAACATCTTCTGTAAATAATGGAGCAGTAGGATTTAAAGCATGTGGAATATTTCCCTACGATCCAATGGCAATACCTAATTACGCTTTTGCAATTGCAAACAGTCATTTATTAACCGATTCATCTCAACAATCTTTAAACTCAGACATTTTTATGATTCATTCCTCAACTTTCACTGCATTTTTCGAAAACATTTCACCAACTCCTGTCATATCTAAACCAAGTACTCCATCCACTAAAAAAAACATGCTTCGGTTGTAACATCACTCTAATACGCCAAATAAAGAGACAAAAATATAAGAAAAAAGGAAAACAATGCTAAGACGACATACTTAAGAAAAGGATATCGAAGAAAAACAAATTGAAAGGAAAATATGTTATTAAAAACACTCAAAAAACGAGCATCAATTAGTACGGATTCTGATTCTCAAATATCTGATTTTATCAGTCTTTCTGGTGAGTGAAAGAGAAACAGATAACGTTTGTGATATTTGCGAAGGGAAATATTTTGTCAAAAATGGTCCCAATGTTGACTGGATATCTTGTGTTCAATGTAAAAAATGGCTCCATGAAACATACACATCCAATTCAGATATTTGTGATCTCTGCTTCAAGTCTTTGTATGTTTACATCGATGAAATGGAGGAAGATGACATTTTATGTTTTTTTACTTAAATTTTTTTTATTCTTGTTTTACTACTATTTTTAACATTCTTCCTTATTCAGGTAATAAAATGTTTTTTTTAAATAAACGTTATTCTTTATTTGAGGCCAGGGTCATTAGTAAATCTTCAGTCACTGATGAAAGTCAAAATTAGTCATCTTCCCCCGACTTACCTTAATACTTTTTTTACATTAATGATAATGTTAAAAAATGAATCAAAAAGAATGTTTTTTTAACAGTTGGCAATTTTTTATTAAATATTCATACTTACGTATCACATATACTTCTTCTTTATGCTGAGATTCGCATAAAATGTTTATTGGGATGAGTTTATCGATGTGTTATACTTCCAGGTGTTTATTACTAAAATACCTGTACTTAATAACGTTAAATCTAAATTGCACCTCCGTGTTTATTGCTCCTCAAACACATAATCTAACTGTTTATTGTTTTGTTCACATTCTTACTAAAATGTGGTAACAAATAGTTAACATTTTTTTCATGACAATGTTTTTAAATTTGAATTATAAGTCCTAGAAATATTGAAAGAAGCAGATATTTAATAAATTTTATTATTATATACATGATTTCTATTTTTTATCTTTTTTATTTGTTATATTTAACATAGTTCAAATTGTTGCCTTAAGTGCAAACATATTAAATCTCCATTTAAAAAAGTACTTGAAAAACAGTGACTATTTAAAAAAAAAAAAGAAATAACCAGCAAAACCTTTATATTTAAGCTTATCAGCAGGTGGGACAGAGAGTATATGGAAGGAGGTAGTAAAAAATACACCACAACACCCAGACCAAATGAGAAAAAAATCTTTCTTGGATATTTTTCTTGCAACTGGCGAGAATCGAACCCGCGACACCATTTTTACAGTTGGCCGTCTAACCAACTGCGTCACGGCGCCTGTCGAATGAAGAAAAAAGCACAGTTTTGTCCGTGTCTAAGAGGGTTACATACAGTTCTGTGTGTGAAATAGAACTAGAATCCTGGATGAGTATGTTTGACTCGATGGCAACTTCTAGGTGAAAATCCATTAAAAAAATGAGTGGAGATAAGTCCGTCGCGTAGTATAGGGGTTGTCACGTTGGCCTACCATGACCTATCACATTCGATTCCTGGTAGGGTCGAAGAAAAATATTTATGAATTTAAAATATTTTTTTAAATGTTGCTTGGGTTTTTGCATAGCACGGTTCATATAAGATAGTGAAATATATATTTCTATCTCTTGCGCGTGTTTTAATATTGCTTAGCTTTGGCTTTGCTTGCCTAACTCCCGAAACAACATTTGTGTTCATCTGTCCATATTTTGCGGGTCTCTGCCGCATCAGAGCCCTAATGATTTAAATTATAATCTTTCAACATCAAATCTTTACAGACAAGTTACCTTTTGGAGCGCATAAAATTATATGTACCGAGCAACTATTTAAGAGCTAGGCAATACAAACCATTTGTTCTTTCAGAATGCAGGACAAATTTTCCGTTGATGATGCCTGTGGGGAGAATGATTGGTCTGTTAAACAGCCTACCTAGAGAGGTGTATCTTTTCCATGCTGGGATCACCAGTCACTATTCCTCTCTAACTATGTATCATAATGTGTATTAGTTACTTATTCGTCTTTATTAACTATTGTTTTTATGAACTATATGTTAGACCTTAATAATCAATTGTACTTTTTTTTTAACATGTTTTTTGTAATTACCAGTTGTGCTTAAATAAATAACAGTCCACAGCTACTATAATATTATACGAAGGAACCATTGTTTTTTCAGGCATTTCTTGGTGAAACTGTGTTTTTATTATAATATAACAAGTTAAGATGCTTAAAAGTGTTAAAAACAACAAAAAAAAACTATTTTCGAGAGTAATGATTAATGTGTTAAATAAATATTTTTAATTTGTCCTAATTTTTGTCGACAATGACTGGATTCAACTCCCTGGAGAGCTGTTAATATAAACATATTTTAACAATGAAAAAGGTTTCAGCTCTTTAACTTCACAAACATCAACAGATGACAGAATTGAAGGAATATAGATGTTCGAATATGGGCAGAATGGTGAATGTTACACAGTGAGTAAAGTGGCCACTTAAACTAGCAAATGGCAGGTCATAAGCCCTGTAGATGCCTAGACTTCTACATTACCTTCTCTTAAGTGTTCTTTATCTTGTTTTTCATATAAATATATATTTTGTGCATTTAATTTTGATGAATTACATTGCTGGTTTTGTTTCGATGCATATTTTGTTTATTGTTTTTATTAGTATTTTATGAATTATTTTTATTAGTTTTATATTAATGAATGTTTTTTTTTAAATAATTTCATTTTTACAACTTTTATAGTAAATTTTTCTTAAATACGTATTTTATTCAAGTTTATTTTACAATGAATTCGTTCAGTTTTTGACATTTTATTTCAATTAAAATTAATATATAATAATTCAAATTCAATTTAATAATTACTTTTGCTCATTTGATATAAATATGTATTTAGTTAGTGTTTAGATGTAATTTATGAAAAAGAAATAGTGTATTTTTTTTTTTTATTGTTTTAATATTTATGTGTTTCATGTATTATTTTTTCATGTATTAATGTTTGTAAACCAAGTAATTAAATATACAAATCTGTGATGAAATATGTTATTGTGTTAAATAGTTTATTGAAAAGTATCAGCATCACCGTTGTCCAATTGTCTGCATATAATGGTGCAAAGGGCACTATTTTGGGTAACAGTTATATATCTGTATCTGAATTATTTTTAGCAAAAAAACCGTACAAAAGGGGATAGAGTGCAGATAAGTCCGATTTCTGACAGGGACATGTAAAATACACTGCAATATTTTATTGTTCCTGAACTGCCATTTAAAGCGTAAGACTGATCCCCTTCCATGTAATTGAATTGATCCAGATATCCTGCAATTTGGGTACCAATGCAGCCTCCTATGCATCACTGGGTGCAGATAGGGAAATTATGATAAAAAATTATGTAAACCCTTTCGGGAATGAACCTCAAATATGCTTACATAATAGCCAAATGAACCAAAATTTTAATTATTTAAATCAATGCAATGTTTAACAAGAAGTTATCATTGATAATAAATTTTCCCATTAATCGAGCCTTGAACCTCAGACATTCATACGGGCACCTAAACTTGAAGAAAATGAAGTGGATTATGAGGATGTAGGGATGGATTTGTTTAAGGGTTGTGATTTTCGTTCATTGAAACAAATTGATATTTTTCTGATAAACTAGCATCGAGTTTATTTCACCATTTACACTTGACAATGTAGTAGAAGTATTTAAAATCGTCATCTTTCAATAATGTTATTGTTCCATTGAAAGTGAGCAGCAAAATGATGGTAATTTCGCCAAACTGATGACACTGCGGGACAGTGATTTCATAAACAAAATCCAAAAAACATAGGAATTTTTTCAAAATGGCGTAGCGCCATCGCAATCAGTCAGTACCATCTCTTGTTTATAAATAAAAAATAATACAATACTTATCAGCTTTTACAAACTATATTGCATAACATGTGAGATATTAATAATTAAAATAATACAGTATTAAAAACTAAACCTTAATAACAAACAATCATAAACATGACTCTACCAACAAAAAGTAATAATATCAATTTTAGAGATTTTTCAATTGAGCATAAAAGTATAATTGAATTGCAAGTTGAATGAAATGATATTTACATCAGATTGAAAAAATCTCAGTCAATTTAGTTTTGGCCGTGATGCACAATCAAAATGTTTTAATTCATGTAGAATCCGATAATTTGGTGAAATATTAGAAATCCATGTCCCTCGGTGCGACTCTACATAAGCGTTCCTCACTAAAACACGAATTATTAAGAAAATATCTTCAACAAATTATCATCGATTGAAAACAGTTTGGCTAATATATATCTTGGTGGTTGAAACTTCATAGGAAATTGCCAAACACAGAATCATAGAGATATGAAATTTACATAGGAACCATTATTGGCCGTTGCACATTCGCACACGGCCACTCTGGACCGCCATTGCGGCCAGACTCGTCCACAACACGAAAATAATATCATTACATCAGTGTATTATCATTAAAGATTCGACAAATTGCAACATAGAACACAAACAACAACAAATGTTCAATATAGAAACTAAAAGCTGGAGGATTATATTAATCAGTAATTGAATTTTACCAGAGCTGAGCATGCCGGTTGTAGTAATTTGCTCACATATTCTTATACGTCAATTCCTTCACAAACTAAAACAATAAATTATAACCATGATTTTTTTGGATTATTCCGAAATTTTTACATTCTGTAAATAAATTATGATAAAAATATAAATTAAAAATAAATTGTACATGTTTTTTATTTTTTTTAAATTTAAATAAATGTTTTGTTTTTTTTAATAAATTTAGCAACTTTTTAGTTATTTCACATATCTGGTTAAAGGGAAAAATTAAGGTGTTTTTATTTTTCAATAAATTCAAATTTTTAAAAAATGTATGTTTACTACTGTTTTCCAAGCGAATTTAAATGCAAATTTATGATTACTAATTCCAACAATGTGTTTCAAATTTGTTTTTCAAATGCAAATATAATTAAACACTTAATGTATTGGCATGCTCATAGCTGAAAAAAACTAATTAAAATATATTATGAAAAATTATACTTAAACATTCAAATATAAAATATTCTAATATTGGCTATTTAACTACGTTAAATTTGATTTAATAAAGCATCAAACTCAATGAAAATATTGTAGTAGAATTTATTAATTTAATCATAAATAAGAAATCGATTTAACTCGTTTCATATAAAATGATATCATATATTCTCCTGTTGTATAGAATTGTTATTCTCACACACATACACTGACTACGTTTAGGTATATATGCGATGCAATAATGTTGTAATAAAAACCGGTTCACTTGGAGAAAGAAAAAAACAAAATTGATTATGTTATTGAATTTTTAGTTTAATTGTCATTATTAGATTTTTCAGTATTTTTAAACATTGAATTGGAAAAGTACAGAATCATGACGTAATATGTGTGCGATTAATTATCGAGATAAAATGTTGTACGCGTTATTTTTTTGTTTTTTTTCTTGATTCAAGTGAACGGAAAGTTTCGGCGGATTATGCTGCGGTGGCAACACCTTTTGCTATTTTTCTGCAGCGGGCAACACAGACCGTCGATCGAAGTTCAATATCAAACATGAATATTGAATTGTTGGTGGAAATTACAATTATGAAGAGAGAGAAATATTCGAATCGGTGGAAAATCTCGATACGTATTTGAAGGTTAGTTTCTACGTATTATGGTACGATATTGATGGAATACCGACGTACGTTTTTGGATGGGGTTTTCTGTTTGAATCGAACCGTCAACGCCGTGTTGCTCATGGGAACTAACTTACACGAGTAAATTTACTCATTAATAATAATGAATAATGATAATAATAATAAAAATCCAAGAATCACACAAAGTTCCAAAATAAACTCACTTGTTTGCGAGGTAGGCCTAGCAATGCCGGGCCCAAGTTTCGAGTTAGTTCGTTTTGGAATATAACTACGATATTTTATTAATTATTATTTCTACGTGTTTTAATAATTACGTTACTCCTACATTACGTTACGTACAATAATACAGATTGAGGTCCCTCCTTGCGAAAGGGTCCTAGTTAATTTTTCACATTAACTCCTTAAACATTGGTATTAGGTGTCTTTCATTAAAATACCTAAATTCTGTAGTAATATTCTTTCACTTTATAATAATATGTCAATAGTAGTTATTAATAGGAACCAATTTTTTTCATTTTTCTGGCGAACGACCAGTAAGTATTAAGGTATAAAATATTTCATTTATTGACATTAAATTAAAATCACATTAACTTAAGAATAAATTATAAATAAGCAATTTTGTAATAAACATACATCGATTCAACGAACGGCGATTTTCTTCTTGTATTCAGTTTTCAACGATATATCTAATCATTTCATCGCTAAGAAAATAATTGGACTCTTAACCGTCACATTTTAAACAACTTTTTAGGATATAACCATTCATTTATTAGATTCAAATTGCGTGAAATATACCTTATCTTAATATTGAGAATTCGTATTTTACGTACGAGAACATGCTCTCCGTATTATCAGTGACTGCAAACGAAACTTTAGACAGGTGAATCTCTTTTGATTTTAATTTCATTCGCTGAATTAGTAATCCAAAAAACAAAGGACAAATTATGAAATTACACCGAAATTACAAAAAATATTGTTTTTATTTAATTTTATAAAAACTTGCTCGTTTAAAGAATCAATCAAATTAAAATTCAACAAAAGTATAAATTGAACGTCTTCCGACACCACGATCATTGGGTATAAATGTCAACACATTTAATACTTAAATATAATCGCTTCGGATGCTCCAGGAACTCTTATGATAACATTATAACTATCGTAAGTTGATTAAATATGTATTACATAGTCATTATATAGTATTATAACTAATTATAGTATTATATGCTATAAAGATAGGAACTTGCTTGACTGGGAGTCGATGGATAGTGTGTGTTGAGGGCGCACTGCGCGCGCGGACTCGCCCGCGCCAACGCTGGCTGGCGTTGGACGCGCGTCAGACTCGCGGCTGCGCGGCGGCGCCCGCCACGCTCGCCTCCCAGTGCGCGGCGTGGCTAATTGGTATTATTTTTAGAACAACTTCAACAACTTCAAAACGCGAAACGAATTGAATTCATAAATTTCGATTATAATCGTCGGCTCGCGATCGATTTTCCTCGACGTTTTTTACTCTTGGTCATACGTAAACACCGCTACCTTCTCGCGGCGGCTTATCCGTGTAGCGCTATGAGATCTCCTCGGAGATCCGGTGATTCGATATCGCGAAGGCGAGGAACTTGTCCTTTACCAGTATAAGTGATTTTTCGCACCGCCGCGCAATATGCAGTCGGCGGCGGAGCGATTAATAAAAAAATAAGCGAGGGCGTATTTTGTGCTCGATAACGAAACAGATATAAAGTAGTAACTCTCTTTTTCAAAATTTGAAAACGGAAGATAATCACGATCTTCTTGCTCAAGAAGTAGGAACATCTTACTGCGAGACAATAAACTTCTACGTCCAATAAATATTTTCTCTCGAAATATCGTTTAGTTAGTGTCGCTCCATATACGCGAAGCGACGAGTCGGAATTAGTTGGGCAATCGATCGACAGACCGATAAATAGGAATTTCGAACCAGGAACTCTCAGAGGGCGATGTTTCTATCATATAGTATAATCTACACAATCGATACAATTTGAAAATATCAAATAAAAACAGCCATCTACCCCCGTTTAATCTATGAGCCTACCGACTAGACATAATCAATAATCATTCACAGGAAACTTGACGCATTAATCCTACTCTCCCTTCGATACACCGATATATGTACAGTACTTAATTAACAGAGAGAGCCTACTGCACTAACTTCTCAGGACTATCGAAATGCCTTAAACCGAGCGTGACGTAACACTACCAAATAGCTTCAACTTGAAGTAGGAATCAAAAGTTACCTTTAATACTTTATTGCGTTTCTTTCTTCTAAAATATCAAAAGCTTGCGTTGTATTTACAAAAATAACGCCAGTGAGTAAATTGCTCACTTCACAGGAATCATGTTGATTTATAAATACAAGGTATAAGAATATTTTCTCAAACAATAACGACATTGCAAAATTATACATTTACAAAAATGATTATTTCTAATAATATAATGTTGATTTAAAAACGTTAGGAATCTCGGTTATTTCACAATTTCATTTCTTAAAGACAGGTTTATATTTCAATACTCAAATATTATACAAAGATATGAATAAATAATGATATTTTTCATTCAGCATGACTCGTGAGATTCCCATGTCGAGAAATTCTTCGCGTAATTTCAAAACGCCTATTCAATCGGAAGTCACAATCATTACTCAGGTCGGAATATACTCGTAACAGTCAGGTCGTTACGTCTTACTCGACATAAGGTCGTATAGGACGGCCGCTGTCTGGTTAGGAATAGCTTAGGAAATCCAATGCTAGAATTTCCGACCCGGATAAGCATTTCGAACGAATTCGAAGAAAGTTAATTGTTAATGGCCCGCGCTAGCTTGCTGGGCCATGAGCTCCGCCGGAGGTGGAAACCTCGGCTTGGCAGGGCCGGGAGCGCAGAACTCCCTCTGGATATTGGCGTTCGAGTCCTTGTTCCCCGACGCCGGAGACTCCTGCGCGGCGCGGGCTGCGAGGAGAGTAATCTGATTGACGACGTCTTCCATTTCATGACTGAGCGGTGACTCGGGAGGCGGTAACCCTGGCTTTTGAAAGTTCTGTATGTTGTGCGCGTCTGTTTCTGTGTGTTTTCTGAAGTCTTGTAGAGTTTTGAATTTTTCTCCGTTCGGGCATGTTTTGCATTCCAGTACTGTTTGAACTACTCTGATGACGCCTCGCTCATGCTCTCGGCCCGAGTAGCATGTTTGGCGCTGGTGGGCTAGGAGCGCATGGTCGGTGACAAAGGCGACCTTGCAGTGTTTGCAGATGAAGCAGACCTCGAGGTCTACGTCGCGGGAGGTGGGCGGAGCGGGGGGCGCGCGGGGCAGCCGGAGGGTGGACAGCCCGGGGTCTGCGGAGATGTGACGGACCTGGTCCAAGGACGTCCCGGGCAGGTCCAGGAGAGCTGCTCCGGAGCCTGTCTCTACAACAAGACCAGCTCCATTTCCATGTCCGCCTACTGTAACAAGACAAACAAAACTGATTAGTAATGCTATCAGACATAATAAAATACATTACGAATTACGCAGTTGGATCATTAAACCAAGGTTGGTATTCTGAACGCTCTCACGGGGTAGAGAACGCGTTGCTAGCACGTAATTTATGTACTTATTACATGATTGGAAATTGTTCAAAATCTCCCTGCAGGAGAGTAAATAAAAATGCCTAAACAAAGTATAAATATTTCTTAATTGTTTGTAAAATACTTTCATCTGAACAAACTTATTTTAGGTTTAATAATTATAACCCTTATGGTCAGTACTCAAAAGACTTAGGTTTTAACAATAGTTTTAATGTTTACTAAAAACATCAGCAAAAGCCAACAACCAACAGCAAAAATAAAAAAATATCTACGGTTACTTTTACTACTTAATTAGTTTGTTGTATAAATAATTACTTGTAAATTGCTGTAATAAATATGTAAAAAAAATAATATATAAATGTACATATATTTAATAATAAAAAAAAAACAAAAAAACAATGTACCATTTAATTAATAAAATGAATAAACAAAAGGTAATCAAAACAAAATAATAAAAAAACTATTTGTTGAAGGTGTTTTTAAATGATATTTTTATCTTATTTGTCACACAATTTTATATTAAATTGTAAATGTTCATATGAAAAATATGTATCTGCGTCACGTTGAAGGGAACAAAACACTAATTACAAAAAGGTTAATTCTTGGAAAACGACTGAAATTCAAAGCTTTTCAAAGTTAAACAAAATCTACACTAAGCAATGCTAAGTACTACCGTCTACATTTACTTTTACTACCTACACACAAGCATCAAATTACTTTTCATAATAAATTAAAATATGTGCTTAGTTAAAGCTTTTTTTGTATGGTACGTGGATGCAAACTGGACTCTTTACTTATATGGATGTATGTATCACTCTATGAATTGTTATATTTTTTAAATCATGGTAATTAAGTAGTCAAGGTGACGAGGTAAACCGACACCTTGCCGGTGTCAGACGTAATACAGTGGCTTAGTGAATCACCTGAGGTGTAAACACAACTAGAATAATGTCCTACGGCCCCTTCTTCCGAAGGATTATCAAAGGCTTAACACTTGTATCAATTGCAAAGCTAGAAACTAACAAATCTAACACCCCTGTCACCGCAAAAGATACGCTGATTTGCGAATAAAATCCAGCCGAAAAATATGTTGCTATTTAAAGTATATTCAAAGAGGGTGAGAATTTCTTAAAAGAGATATGGAATCCAGAGTTTGTGACTTGTCATTGTCTGGTTTCAGTTATCACTTTAAATACTGGTAAAAAGCAGTACAATGCAGCTCCAAAAATATTTAATGATTTATTGCCAAATATAAAAGACTCAAAATGTAAAACAATTTTTTAAATAAAGATAACTGCACATATAAATAGTGTAGCGAGAGATTTTTTTGAAAAATATATGTAAATCAATAAACGTAGTACTTTATATAATTGGTACACATATTATTTATATTTTTATGTATTTCATTGGTTTATATTTGTTTTATTATATATTATACTATATTATTTATGTTTAAGTAACATGTATTCTTGGCACCAATATATACTTTATATTTGTATAATAATGATTTTTGATTTCTTACATTTGATTAGCTAGGCATTTATAACAAAGTAGTTTTAGTTTTTCTTTTTTATGTTATTGTTTTATTAGTATAGGACTACTTACGCTCTAAAGATAAAAAATCTCCATCTTAGAACAGGCTGTGCCATGTTAGATGGAGACTATCATAAACAGAGAACACTCCGTTTTCATTTTACATTAATTGGTTTTATATAGATTCCCTGTTATTAAGTATGTATATTATTTTTTTTATTTTTTTGCAATAAATTTATAAATAAATAAAATAAATTTGAACATCTACAATTTCACATTAATTTAAAAATTCACTGATTTTTGTTAAGTTAAGTTTAAATTGATTCCCCAAAGGCTAAAATCTAGTATTTGTCAACAAGCTTTTGGATATACTCAAATTGTTGTTTAGTAAAATGATACTACTACTACTAATACTACTACTACTACTACTACTACCATCACGCCATTTCTCCGAAGGGGTAGGCAGAGATAATGGACTGCCACACACGTCTATCCTGGCATACATTTCTAGCTACTTCCACATTCATACATCTTGTCATACATGCCCTTTGGTTCTGTCTGATTTTGACATGACCAGACTGAAGGTTTTGGTTTATCTGATCATGCCACGTCTTCCTTGGTCGTCCTCGTCTCACGTAAATATAGTAAAATGTATTTCTATAAAAGTAACAAGACGATCAACAATATTTTGAGTATTTCCAAATGTTTTTAGACATGTCAGAATTTCATGCAATTTATTGCAACATAAAGGGAAAACCCTTTTGAGAAGGGAATATGGAAGTTTAGGCACAAACAGGACTTAAGAACGGCCATTTTACACACCGTGTCATATTATATACATAACGTATTTGATTTATTAATGTATCATATAAATTAAACCAAATTACGAATTATATTATAATTTCATCCGAATAAAATAATAATTTTAAAATGTCGGAATAAATATATTGAGATACTTGGTTAAATAAAACACGAGAAAAGACCCTTTCTGTCTCAGTTTACGAGATTCATATTTTTTTATGGATTATATTTTTTCTTGTTTAATTGTATTGCCTATTGTAGTGTCCATGCATTATAATATGATAGTATATATGAACTAACAAAGTAATGTGTAGGTACATAATATATGTTTAGTTGCGAGCGGCGCAAATGGCTAGTTCTAATTATTCGGGGTTTGCCTTCTTAGTCGGTCACACGTCCTTGCCATTAACATTGTATTGAACACTCTTATGTAATAGTAACAAGAGTATTCGCTGTAAATATTTAAAGTATTTTTCAAATTTATCAATTGTGATCACTTGCGCCAAGAGTTTTTAAGGATAACAGCCAAGGATTTCACACCTATTGACACAAATTTAAGACGCTTTTCGTTTATACTGTTACATTATTATAAACCCTTTCGATAGTTTAAGATGCTTTGATTGATTTTAATTAAAAATAACTAGGGGTTGTTATAACAATAAATAAATCATTTGAATGATCGGCTACACTCCGCGATTTTTGTAATAAAAATATTTTGGTACGAGTTATCTAAAACTTGATTGTGGAACAAAAATGATGTCAATATATTAAACTCATTAAATAAAAGCATTATTACAAGACAAAACCACTGTCATTAAAGCAAACAATTTGAATCTCGCATATTTTCCTTATAAAAAAAATACTTGATAATTCTTCGACGTTTTGCTGTCCAACAAACGATGTCTATAATTGAAAAGAGCCAAATTCTGATTAGAATTTTATATTGATTAGTTTTCCATTATAAATATTTATTTACGCCCATCAATCCCCTAATCATTTCACAAGCCTATTGATTGACACAAATTACTTTCCAGTAATTGATTATTCATCGGAACTCCTATAACATAATGATGGGAACTTCAGTCACGGGTACTCGGAAAATTATTCAAGTGATATCATTATGTTTGCGTAACATTCTTATAAATAAAATACCGTTATTGATTTTTAAACAACGACGTTATTGTGACGTGAAAATTTGATTACACGTTTTGCTATCCAGGGTAATTTGTGAGTAATTTGGGTAAAAATATGTTACATGATTGATGCATGTATAATAAATTCAGTGTACGAATCGTCTTATGTTCAAGCAACGGATCCTTTTCGCTGAAAATAAAAAAAAAATCTCATTATATTTCCCTTTTAATTTATTGTTTTATAATGTTTATGAATAAAAATTGTATCCGAAAGTTACCTTGTTCATTTAAATGAATTGAAAGTCATTGTAACAAAAAACATCTAAGTACCCTGCAATTGGGGTGCAAATAAAGTGCCCTTTGCGCCACGGGTTTTTTTAAAGAGATAATTTTTATTCTGTCCTTATTTCTATAAATTCCAACGAAGAAGTTCAGTGCTACAGAAAATTGGATGCAAAAAATGTTTTCTTAAATGCGAAAAAAATACAGCATTTAATTGTACGGGGAAGATTCATTAAAATGCATGTAAAAAAGAATAAAAATGATTTTAACAAAAATGAACTTTTTTTAATGACATCACAAGTTCTTTAAACTCAACAAATAATAAAGTGATGTGACAGATTTCCGACTTCCGGGAAACCAATGCACAATCAGGACAATTTACCGAATAGAACTAGCGACGTTACGCCCTAAATAATGAAAAAAAAAACAAAAATCTAAGCGATAAAACGATACAAAAAAAAAGTTTTGTTTTGGTTTTATAATCTAAATAAACAACTAAAAACTAAATAAACAAATAAAGAAATTTTAAAAAACCACTGACCTTCCTCATTCCCATTTTCTAATAGTGATAACTCGTAGAAAACGATCCCTTATAATTTATTATGTACGTAAATCATAAAAAATCAAGGACTTGATTTTTTTTTAAACTAATAAAAAGTTACTTTTAAACATTTATAAAAAAATATTTACCAACGTTTATTTATGTTATCGTATGGTATTTTCAATACTTTACAAAGGAAATTTCGTATGATATAAATTAAAACGTAGTACAGAGAAAAGATCACGTGTTAAAAAAACAATTATTTAACTGGCAAAAGTACTCCAATATGTAGTTTTACTTTAAGTGGAAAACGTGTTATGATTATGAACAGATTGCACGATACATACATTTAAAACACCGTTTTTCATTTTACGAAATACAATTTCTCTAAAACAACAATCAATCAACGTAAAGTGTTGATGTACTAAAGTAAAACATAGGGTCAGATTAAATACATTGTATTTTTAATAATGTCCTTAATGGCATGTCCAATAAGGCTAATGAAAACATTCGATTACATTAATATTGACAGCGTAATTGAACGTCACGCATATTATGGAAAAATGATTATGAAACTTCTGAATATCGTATTAACGTAAAATATATTAATAAATTAGATAATTTGATAAATGAAGTGAACGGTGTAAAATTACTTATACATAACATTTTACCTTCATAGGCATATTTAAAGGTATTTTCATGCGAGGTAAATCGATTTTTTAAAATCATATGTAAGTTACGTAGTACAACAGAACCCTTTTTATACGGTGAAAAGAAATTGCTACTGTTTATTATACTTTAATTTTTTAAAATAAATACAACATTTCTACAAAATACATAAAAAATACAGAGTATATCAATAAGCAGTCGTTAAGGCTGCGGAATATAAAAGTAGGCAGGACAGAAATGCTTTAGCTGCAGTGATCGCCAACGTCGGGGGGACCCGACAAGGTGTCTACAAAATACTTTAAAAATCGTAACAAAGATTGCCTACTACCACTTTCATAATATTATACGCCTAGTAAGTAATACAGTAATGTAAGAAATTCTAAAACGAATTTAATCTATAATCATATTACTATTACGCATTGTTAAATGAATGTTTAAAAAAAATGTATTTTTCATTTTTGTACTGCGTTATTTTGTAACGGCGTAAAAATTTGTTCCAATTTACACATTCGTTTATTTTTGTGCAATTTCCAAGTATGTTTTTTGTTCAGTGTAGCCATTGAACAGAAGAACGTCCCAAAGCTTGAAGTTTTTTAAATATTTTTTTTTAATTAAATATATTTAAATATTGGGGTTATATTAAAATAAGTTTTGATAGAGCTAAGTCGAAACCAATAAAAACTCAATCTTCTAAGATCAATGTAAAGTTTTTTCAATTGATTTAATATGTTTGAAAATGGGTTGTAAGAAACAAATAGGAGAATTACAAAGGTGTATTCAAATACCTCATAGCCGCACTCCGCTTCTGGGCCCCGATTACAATTGAAAGTTAGAGCTATCTTTTTAACTGTCTCTAGAATCGATTTTTTTTGTTAGAAAATGTATATTTGTCTCAAAGTAATAATGCGTCAACCTATACAAAAGCATCACTTTGTTTCATAGAACGCAAGCGATGTTGGTTAGCAACAAATTGGTGGCCATTTTGTTTTATTTGACAACATAGGCTTAACGGTTCTATTGGATGCTTTTTTCGCTGTGCCTGGCTTTGTTTGTAAATAAATTGGATATTTACGTTATAATAAATAGAAATTGTCTATGGTGGATTGCAGAATGTTTGGTTGCAGCAGTAGGAGCGTCATAGGTGTTAAAAGAGTCTTTTTTCACAGGTAATTGATTTAAAATATTTTCCCATGATTTACATTGATTTTTGGCATTTATTGTCCCAACACGTGTATTTCTTATATTAACATATTTACTTCAGATACTATTTTTTCTCAGTTTAGGGAATACATTTGTGAATTAAAGTATGTTTACTGTTGATAATGACAGTTGATTACGGGCAATGTGCCGGGGCCGCACTAGGCATCCATATAAAGTTTGAGTCTTAATCGAGTAGAAATCGATTCAAATTTTACTAAAAAATAGCAACTTTAACTTTGAAATCGCATCTAAAATGACATGTCCAAATTTCAGGCCGCTACGACTCACCGTTTCGGAGATGTGACGGACAAACAAACAAACTCAACACAGGACTTTGGTTCCATGGAGTTGGAATTTATGACTCAATAAAGTATATTGTGAATAAAAAGAATACATATTTTTAAAAAATGAACACATTCAATACAACACAATTTTATAAAATAAATAGAGGCGAATTATAGAAAAATAAATTGGAATAATCCTGCAATAATAAATACACATGTAAATATTTAGGAGTATTTACAATGCTAATTGATATCCATTTGGCAATGATTAATTGAGTACGGCCTATTGTTTTGCTGCGAACTGTAGCTAACTTAATACCCAATAGTCATGGAATGGTTTTTCTACGTTTGAGCTCCTCTTTAGCTTAGCGCATTATTACTCTGAGATTTTTGTACAAAAAATTTGAAGTATCTTCATCAGTAATTCGTAATTGAAGATGTTTAAAAAAAAAAAATATTTAGAAAATTTGCTTCAGACAATTATTGAAGATAACTCAGCTAACTTTTTACTGTAATCAGGGCCCTGGGTTCGTATTACAAAAGTATAAAGAAACAAAAAATTGTATGTACGTAACTACTCCAGTACACTAGGGTAGACCGGTATTTTTCTCCGAATTTTGAAATAAAAAGGGTCTTAAAAATTGCTTTTTGGAATACTCGGAATTAAAAAAATATCCAAAAAATATTTGATACTACTTTTGGCCCTCAACCAGAGCTTGAAGTTTACGAAAAAGATTTGAAAAATTTTTGGGCTAAAGCGGCTGTCATTTCGTATTTTATTTAAAAAAGTCAGTCCAATTAAATTTTATAATGTGCATTAAACCTTATTAAATAAGCATCTAAGGGCGTGATTTGCACTATGTTTTGTAATAAATGGGTAGCATTGTTTTAATTAGCCAACGTTTTTGTCAATATTAGCCAGGCGCTCAACGGAATCAGTTTCACAGAGTGTAACTTTTTTGCGTTTCAGTAGTTTAAAAACGTGTTCGAATTGGTAATGGGATTGAATTATATGTATATTTAAAAATAATAAAAAAAAATTATCAATATTAAAACACACACATACATATATGATTCCATGTATATACATTATTACAAAATGATAATTATACAAAATATGTTACGATAGAGTCTCTTTGACGAGTCAATAATTATTTCAGTCGCAGTATTTTAAAATGCCATTTGGATAAACATATAGAACAACCCATCGTAATACATCAAGAAAAACAGTCGATCTATCACTCAGCAACGATCTATATAAGAATAACGAGCGTATCCACAAAAGCTTTGAATAACAAGCAATATTTTATCTATGCACTAAAGTAAGTATTTTTAGTAATTGGATTTCAGACAAGACAGTTCTCTTTACGAACATTTTGTATGGAAATCGTTCGTATTATAACAGCGTGTCGTGCGAACCGAACCCTTCATTCAAACCAGAGACAAAACGACAATAAATACACAAATAATCTGCAGATATAACACCTGGTTGTGGTTTGCATTGTTTTTATATAATTCACTTGGGACATAAGCCCTGATAATAGGGAAATAAAACGTTTTATTTTTTTGACATTTTCAAAGTAAAAAAGATATTAAATACTGTCCCGTAAAAATAAATTTTTGCTATTAGTACCTCGCATAAAAATATTTTATAATTCATAATTTTTGATTCCCACGAAAACAGTCATTGCATTGGCCACGTCCCTAATACGTCACGATTCATGTTCATTTCCAAAATCAATTTTTTTTTAAAACACCGTCACAAATCTTGACGTCACAACTATCAATGCCAAACATATCTAGTTTTTCTAGAGGGATATTTTTAAAAAAAAATCTTTTTAAAGTTATAAATGAAAACATTTCTCCACAATATTCATATTTTGAAAATACAATTAATTAGTGTAAATCCATTCCATACATTTTTATCGGTATTCGTAATACGTAATATTTTTCGATTCCCCGGCATCCAAATTTTCTTACAGATAAAATTCTTGATTTATAAATAATTAAATTAAAGACGTATAAATAATTAAAAATAAATGTCAAAAGTGCGTAATACATTGTATCTATTCGTGTTGTAATTTGTAAGGTCAGAACATGTATTTATATAAACAAACTGTTCATTTAACTATTGTTGCGCGTTGTGCGCCCTGCTAAGAAAAGAATTGATAAACATAAAAGAACGTGTGAACGGTACCCTGAAAAATCTGTAATAGCGGAATGTAGACACAGGACATCTTTTCACCTTCGAACCAAAGATTTTGGATAAACCTAGAAATTACATTGCACGAATAATACAAGAAGCAATTGAAGTAAACAAACCCAAATATCATAAACAATAACGACTGGCTGAAAATAAACTCAACGTGATTCAACTCAAAAATGACATGGAATGTGCCGTGCTTACTGCCGCCTGCAACACTGTACAAATTACTAGTAGATAAACTCAGATGTTTTCTACAAAACACCTTTACTTCTACAGTTTACCCGGAAGATGACTCCTGCAATAGTAGCCAAAATGTCGGAATGGGTTCAACTAACACGGAATCACCCAAAAAAGATTCGTATTCATAATAGTTACCGTGAAAAACCAACGCAATCACTTGCGTTTAAAGGGTGATAATTTGGGTTCAGGACCCCGATTACAATGGAAAGATATGATTTGTCTTCAATTTTATTCTGTTCATGCAAATGTACTTATTATAGCACACACCTATCGGTTTTTCTTTATAGACAGTCGAAGATAACTCAATTAACTTCCCATTGTAATTGGGGTTAAGGAGTATGAATAATTTTCAATGTGTGAAATATAACCGGAACTTTGAACGAGTGTTTTCGACTAGGTGGCCGCATTCAGGTAAAAAACCTGACAAGTAAATCGAGTGGAGATAAGTTTGCTTTGTTGTGTATTAGTTGGCGCGTGTGCGTGCCATTTTTGTGGTCCTGGGTTCCATTTCTGGCAGGATAAACGTAAAGTATTTAATAGTTGTATAAATGACTAGATTAAAAAAAAAGGGGAAAAATAAATATTTGCGTTCTTATGATTTAGCCAAATATTTAATTTTGAGGGCCATTTTCTACGAGATGTAAGTAACTCTATTACTAATAGAGAGGGATCCTAACCACTGACCTTTGATCTGTGAGTCCGAGACACTAGCCACGGGACCACAACCCGATTTCATTACTGTTACTTTACTGGTACCCGAAGCGTAAGACTGATTACCTTTCCTTCGTGTGAAAAAAATCTGAGTACGCTGTATTTGATTTACAATAAACTAAGAACCATCGGGTAGCTGTATTATGATGGTTCTTAAGGCTGTAGTCTGGTAAAACGAACGCAAAATTAAGATATCATACGATTTTGCCAATTTAAAACGAAAGTTTTTTTTAATCGCGCGATAATAAAAAAACATTAATTAGACAAAAACAATACTTTTTAAAGGTATTTCTGTAAAAAAATATACTTTAAAGTTTTATGTTACTAAATATAATTACTTTTAGACCGGCAGATTACGTCACTTCAAATTTAGACTAATTTTTTTAACAGAAATACTTTTTAAAAATATTGTTTTTATCTAATTTATGTTTTTTTATTTTTTTATTATTGCGCGGTTAGAAAAAACATTCGTTTTAAAATGGCAAAATCGTATGATTTCCTAATTTTGCGTTCGTTTTACCAGACTACGCCTAAATGCATTGTGTCAAGACCCGATAGCAAACTTTTTACATAAATATAGGTTTCAAGAGGAAAAGCTATTGTGTTTTACATGTTTCTATCAAATAAAGAATGAAAATTTAGCTGCGTTTATAGATTTATTTGATTAGATTAGTTTGATTATTTTTCGCCTCAGTGTCACTGGCTGTGGTTATGTACAGGCGACCAACGTGCGACTTGAGAATTATTAGTGACAGTCACATAAGTACAGTGACATAATCACACGTGTCAATGCGAATGACACAGGCTGATTCCGTAATGAGATGTAAATTAGTATTAAGCCCTTCGCGGCACACTCGTCGCTTTATAATAACACATTGCAGGGTTCAAATCCCGGATTAAGAAGTCCGGCAACTACTGGTTCGTGCATCGGATAAACACACCTGCAATAATTCGTGTACATTTCTGCAGAACGGAATGTAGATACGCCTTTTTTGTTGCTATTGTAGCTTCACGCCATTTTAGTATAAAAAGTACTGAACCTTCGATTTTTAAGCGTATAAATATTCATCGTCATTTTATCTTCCAACCTTTAACAATATAGCACTTTAACGCATTATCTTGTATGTTAAGAGTATACTACCATGTAGAAAGTAATGTTAATATTGACATCTCTAAGTATAATTAAAGGAGGAATATTAAATACCAAAATCGAAAAATCAAATAGCCCCTAATGTTATTTATGTTGGTAAAATTGTAATGTATTGTAGGCATCATTATTGAAATAAATGGATAACTTGATAAAATTGATATTATAAGCCTTTTTATTTGATAAAATCATCAAAAACCCTTTTAAAATTATGTTAACATTATGTAGGCACATATAAAAAATATATAAAGAAAATAAAAAAAATTAAAAAAAATATATAACAGGAAAAAATCGCGTTTTTTTACCATTTTAAATTATAAGGGTCTTCGAAATACTTTCGAGTAAAAATTTTTTTTTAAGTAACATATTTAAAAAAAAAAACTAATAATATTAAATTCCCGGGAAAACGGTCCATTCCATTAGCCACTAGTGTTTATTGATAGTCAGTTAGATGGAGGTAAGGTAATCAGCTTGACGCTTCAGGTGCCAGTCCAGGAAGATGAAACAATGTAAAACCTCCTTTTTTTTCTTTTTTTATTAAAATTTTTGCTTTTTTTTTTACAATATACATAAGAGGTAAAACAGAGTATAAAAAAAATAATTATATAGCAAACAAATAAACAGTAAGAATAATAAACATAGAACCCTTATTAACAGATTTTCATGTCAATCTTCCCAGGAATCAAATTTGGGGTCTCAAGCATAGTAGGCGAACGCGCTAATCGCTACAAAACAAGACGGAAATATCTCCACTCGATTCCCTTATTGAAGATTTTCACTTGAGAGTAGACGAGTCGATAGCATTCGTCCTGGATTTTGATTCTATTCACACACAAAACTTTATTCTCAATCTATCCGGACAGAGATTTCATAATATGTGAATATTTTGTTTTTATTCAATATAAATAAATAATTTTTCTTCACCGTGCCGTATTAACATAAAATTTATTCAACTTGTTTAAATGTGGGGAATAAGTATTTATTTACATACACATTTCTAAATGTCTTTCGTTCTTGTCTTTGCCGAGCGGTCGTGAATGATTTGTGATGAAAAGGATACGTTACCAGTTACTATGCCAGGAGCTAATAGTTCCCACGTCAGATCCCCAGCTTGAGAAGACCACCTCATTTGCAGAGAGCCTATCACTTCATTACTCGCTCAGGCAGAGTAGAACACGGACTGGAGAGTAGGGGAAAAGCAGACACGAAGGACGACGGGCAATACGGGGCCTCGCCGAGACCGAGAGGATAAGACAGTTCATTAAGTGAAACTTCGCATATGTTGAAACAGAAGATTGACAAGAGAGAACATTACACATATTTAATTACAAATATTAAAAAGTACATAATTAAGACAATGTAGACAAGAATATTGTCGGGAAAAACGGGGCCTTGAATAAACCGAAGCAAAATACGGTTTATTTATTAAAACTTCACAGTAAATACGATAAGTAAATAAAAAATCCAGTCTTTTATCTACGAACATTTGGACAAACTCAAATATTGTAAATAAAAAAAAGTTGAGAAATTTGACAGAAAGAAAAAGATATTGATGTTTTTTGTTAATATTTCTTGATTAAACTCCATAGTTAATGATTACGATAAAATTAAAAATAAACTTATCAATGAAACTTTGACCAACGAGCGCTTGCCGGTCTTGAAAATGCCTACTTAGGCAAAAGCGCTCGTTGGTCAAAATAATAAAAAGTAAAACTAAACCATGAACTTTCATTGATGATTTAATTTATAATTTTATCATAATCATTAGAAAGAAAAATGTTTTAAGAGAATTAATTAATTTACTCGTAAATACCCGTAATTGCATGATTGAGAATTATTAAACGCATTTGAAATATGCGCGATATTAATTATTACGTTGTATTAAGCATGCCGGTTATTTATGTCGAAATAATCGGCGTTTGGCTTCAACGAAAGGCGCCGTGGCGCAGTTGGTTAGACTGCCAACTGTGAAACTGGCGTTGAGGGTAAGATTCCTGCCAGTTACAAGAAAAAAATAAAAAAATATTTTTTCTCAATTGGTCTGGGTATTGTGGTATATTTTCATGGATTTATTCCATATACTACTTTCCATCTACTGACAAGCCTCTAAAATTAAATTTTTGAAGGTAACTCCTTCAAATTATTTAAAAAAAAAGTATTAATAAGGTTCGATTAGTCGAATTCATTTTTTTTGCAATGATGAAGACAAACACTTGTAAATTGTACTTATAAAATACGATGTATATGCTTAATTGGATTTAGAAAATGGTTGGAGAACTAAAGAGGTTATTATACTTAAAATTAATGATCTTTTAAAGAATTTGATTATTTTGATTTGCATGAAACCATATTCCACTCGACATATTTATTGAAAAATTACTAAGTTACAAAATTAAACAAAAAAGTTATCTTATTCAGAATGTGTTATGTTTATTTCAAATGTGCCAAACATAAGACGTATAAAATCCCGTTCAAAACTTTATTTTATTTTGCATAAACGAATAATAAAACTCGCATGTTTTCTTTATTTGTGATATTTTGTTTGTTAGTATGATAATCGCCAAATGTGCGATAGCTGAATACGAAAAAACATAACAGAGTTTACGACTTAATATGTTTTGGAGGGTGTAATGCCCTCGTCCCCTCCCGAAGAATTTTTCTCAACTTTTATATTAGCCCCGTTGTGTGCCGGTCTCCTCATTTTCTACCCCAAAGCCTCTTCTTTAGTCTTCTTCCATTAGCGGGCTCTTCCAGAAATTTCAAACCGCAGGTGCCTTCTGAATGTTTAATGTCCCCTCGAGGGAAGATGGGTGCGAAACGCACCCTCGGGGGTATGCGGACGCTAAAGGCTGAAAAATGGAATTGCTAAAAACCGCGTAGCCTAATGAAAAAACTCAGCTTCTACGTCGTCATTCAGTTTTTTCTTCAAATTTCACTGGTTTTAAATTCACGCTTGTCTTAGTTTTTCGGATTAAATATTACAATTGAAGATTATTTAAAGCTGTTTGTTTGAGTTTTTTTATCTCTATAATGACGTACTCGTATTTTTAGACTATATATGTATGTAATTATAAAATTATCAATTTAAAACTTCCTCCTTGTGTTTTTGTTTATTTATAATATAATGTAATCAATGTTGGGCTTTGCAGTCGTCCAAACGTTGTATCAAAATTCAGTAATAAATAATATCTCGTAATAAATCTAAATGAGGAATATTGAATAAAATTAATTTTATTCACCTTAAATGGATTAAAACCAGACTTGTCAATGCAGTACCCAATACTCGTTTTGTTTTTTTAATTAGTTGTAAATTGTTATTTTAGAGATATTTAACAAATTTGTTTGACCCGATGCTAGCAATTTATTTCGTTTAATGAATAAATAATTCACATTTGAATCAGTTTTTTGTATTATTTTGTAAGATAATTCCGAAAAGAAATAGCTTTTAAAATCATTCAAGTATATTTCTAGCAAAAACAGATACAATAAACTATTTGAATTTCGTATAATATAAAAATTACATTAAAAGCGTTCTGATATCGTATTCATGAAAAAACATTAAAGCTCATTTTTGATGACCATAATAAATTTGAAATTCAATCGCCCGCCAGTAATTTTACTACGAGAGTGATTTCGAAGTTCAATTACCCAGGGAAAAGATATTACGGTCTTATAAGTTACACCCGATCGCCGATAAAGCTGCCGTTTTTCACTTTTTAATGCGAGTTTCAGCGTAAAAGTAATCATCCGCTCCCCTAATTAAAAATGCTCTTAACAAACCGTAACGAAATTGCAAACCCACCCTTGAAGTAGTCTCGGTCCCCACAGATCTCACCCCCGTAATATCACAAGCCTTACCCCATGCGGTGGGGGAAAAATACATAAAAAATTAAATTGCGAGAGTCCGCTTTACCCCGCGGGTCTGGCTGCCTCGAACACCCAAATATTTTTTGGTCGGTTGCAATCCCTCGTATATTGTATGTACAATATACAGGCGCTTTCGTAAAACTTCGTTTAACTCGAAGTTGGCGTGCTTTTTTCGGAATGTTTGCATAGATACATTTGTGAAAAAAATATGCAAAGCATATGATTAAATTTTCTTTGTTCACCTTTCTGGCGTCCAGATATTTCATATTGATATAAAGTGGAATATTGACAAACAACTCCGTGTCAACAGAAAAAATCTCGTTTATTTAGATGCCTTCTTTCATATGAAAAGTTTTATAATACAATTCACATACATTTTTTCAAATACAAGAAATTGTAAGGATATTGAATTCAAATTTAACTTCAATAAACGAAACAGTACAACAATTAGTCTCCCGTTTTTTGCCGCATAAAAGAATATGTTATATCTTCATTGTATTATTTTCTAATGTAAATTTAATATATTTAAATGAATTCATTGAGACAATCACATTTATTCACACTAATTTATTGTCTATTTGTATTTCCAAAAAGGAATCCACGCTTTTGATATTACACTAGAAACACATAGATTTTTTATTCTAAGCATCCAAACGGCATTTAAAATTATTTCAACTCATCTTTTATGTTAAAATTAGTTAACAGGCGTAAATTTATCTAAACGAAAAATTCCTTATCCTTACTTTTTGCAACACATTCAATATTCATGACACGTATGAAGAAAATCGTTACTGTTTGCTTTTAAAAGTGAGTATTCTTAATATACAATGTTCAACAAAAAATAAACTATCTTGTGTACAAAAGCGCCACATTAATTCAAGCAGCGAAAAACGAGACACTGCACTGAAGCAATCTGTTCTTACCCTGGGTCTTCTTTTTATTTGGTTTTATTTTGGATACAGGGATAGTGTTTTACTGCACTACCCCTCCCTGTGTTTGCCTCCCCTGGGAGTGGAGGTAGGCAGAAGGAAGGGAGGAAAGGAGGGAGAAATGCCACCCTCGACCGACACAAATTTGACATTACAAGTGCAAAAGTATGTTGGGAAAATGCTGAGAATCATAAAAACACCGTGGCACAATTTACAGAGGAAGATAGATTTCACTCAGGAAACATAATGTTTTATTTATATTATTATTTGTCTTTAGTGTTACACGCGTGCTTTTACAAAGAATAACGACGGAATGTATGTGTATCAATTTTTTTTAAAAACGTAAACCGACGATTAAATTCTAAAGATAGTTTAGTTGTAAAAAGCTTGACAGATGAAATCAAATTTAAATGTCCCGAAATAAACTTAAAGCTTTTACAATATTGTACTATGAGTGAAATTCTTTGAACGATTTATTCACGAATATTTTTTTTATATTCTTTATAAAAATGTGTTAAGATACAGTATTTTAACTACGATGAGTCTTAAAATAAATAAAAAGTCGATATTGTTGAAACATAGTTAAGACTGAGAATTTAAAATCGTCAAGTCGCATCGCGTCTGTACTAATAAACTCGATTTTTTTAAACTTTCATAAAAAAAATCTGAGAAAATGTTTAATAACATACACAATATTACATCAACTGCAAGTTTGCCACCACATATTTTTAAAACAAAATATACAGAGCTGTAAGTATATGAACTTTCAAAAATCTCTCTACTCGAACTTGATTTTTTATATGTAATGCGGATTAGACATATTTTTAAAAATAATGAAAACTTCCAAAAAAGATTATGAATATATTTTTTAATGCAATTTAATACATTTGGATTTTTCTTAGTGAGAGGGATTTGAGTAGGAAACTCTTTGATGATTTTCCGAATGTTTGAGTTTACTGTTTACCATATTGATGTACCATATACATGTTTTCCAAATATTATTTTTTATGTTTCTGATCCTATATTTGTGGTGATATACTCATGTGTCTGTGTCAACTAATTGCTCGTCCCATCTTAACACAGGACTTTTAGTCCCATAGAGTTGGGACTTATGTCTTAAACAATGTACAATAAACTTACAGATATAAATAAATAAATAAAATATACAAATGTATGTACATAATAAATTGAATAATGGAAATAAGTTTTCTTAAATATTCGGCTGAACACAAATTGAGGAGACTACTTTGAAAATCGGGGGAGAGACGAATGAAATAGAACCCTCTTTTCTAAAGATTGACGGTAGCGGAAGCTTTAATTAAAAAAGCATATCTAATATCATCTTTATTTTTACATTTGTGTTTTTTCGTTGCTTTCGTGTGTCCCTCCAAATATTCATGATTCCGTGTTGCAGTAAAATTGTTTTAAATTTCAAAGTAATTACAAGTTATGTCACTTTTGGGATCCCCGACAAGATCGTGCACAGAACGTTTAGTGAAAATAGCGTGCATTTATTAATTTATTGTTTTCAAGGTGGTGGACGAATTCATATTTATTAAAAATCTATGTAACTTTACAGGAGATTAATGACATTAAATAATGATAACTGCAAACTGTTTTCTCATAAAACGCAAAAAATATGATTGAAAAATTGTTTTAATACATTGATAGTTGAATTATAACAATTGTTATATTCCCCTAATGTTTAAGAATTTCAACGTTATTCCCGGCATGTGAAAATACCCTTTTATTAACTTTTAAAAGAGTAAGACTTTTTTTTGTTAAAGAGAAAATATAACGACATAATAAATAATAAGCGAGTTTACACCAGTATAGTTACCAGATGATTTCTAGTTTATATTTGAAGCACTAACTTTGTGGTTATTCATTATAATAAAATAAATAAAACAACTTTGTTTTTAACCTCTGATTTTTATTTTCCACCGACCGGTTTCAAAGCAATAAAAAAACAATAATTAATAACCAAACAATCAATATTTCTTTATGTCCTCTCCCGTCTAACTTCAAAAATAATGATATTAAATTACCACCCGTGTAAGGAAAAAACGACTTGATTTATTGGGTCCACCTGTAGTATTTAGTGAACATGATAAAAATAAAAAAGGAATCAATTCATTAGTTACGTAAACCTTGACGAAGAAGCTTGTTTGCTTTGAAACCGGTCGGTGGAAAACAAAAATTAGTGGTTAAAAACACAGTTGTTTTATTTATTTTATTACATATTTATTAACTCTAAGAAACTTTAACACATTGCATAATTACGTTGACTGCTTATTTACGTTTTAAACATGCTTAATTTACTACTGAAGTTTAAATTCAAGAGAGAGAAAACATTTTTGAGAAGGAAATATGGAAGTCTAGGCATTTAAAGGGCTTATGACCTGTCATTGGCTGGTTCAAGTGGTAATGTAGCCACTTAAGCCGGCCAACGACAGATCATAAGCCCTGTAAATGCCTAGACTTCCATATTCCCTTCTTAAAAATGTTTTCCCACTCTGTTGAAATAAATTTAAATATGAATAACTCCTTAGGGAAGAAATCCAGCCAGTCTGCAAGCATTTGGACATACTCAAATATTCTTGTATTATTAAAGTAATTAGGATATAAATAGTTATTTTTTATTAATATAGAATTGTCCGCTTTGTAGTCTAACAGTATGTGCATGTGCCTACGACACTTGATCACCGGCAGGGATGACACGAAAATAATAGATATAAATTTATTTCAAATCAAATTACAGGACCACTATGCAAAGAAAACTGGATTAGATTTTTGAAAAAAAAGTCTTTTTTTTATTACATAAATTTTAATTATATTCGTACTTATAATTCACTGTAAGTTCCACTCCAAACACAAAAGGTTGTTTTGTTTTTGGCGAGTAAAAACATAAAATAAAAAACGTAATATTATACCTATGTATATACAAATCTACTTCCATTGCCCATAAAGACAATAAGTAAGTACTACCATTATAAAATTGCTATTAAGTAATGGATAATGGAGGTAAGTTGCGTACGGATTGATGAGTGGATCATGTTGAATTGGAAGAAAAGCGTTTTTGTTTTTAAGTTTTCCATGATTTTATTACCAACAATATTTTGAGTTTGTCCATATTTTTGTAGACAAGGACTTGATTCAACTCCCTGAGGAGCTGTTGATATTAAGATATTACAACAGAGATAAAGAACATTTAAAATAAGGTAATATAGAAGCCTAGACATCTACAGGGCTTATGACCTGTCATTGACTGGTTTAAGTAGCCACTTTACACACTGTGTAACATTCACCATTCTGCCCATATTTGAAAATCTTTATTCCTTTAATTCTTCCATCTGTTGATGTTTGTGAAGTTTAAGAGCTGAAACCTTTATTTATGCGGGGATCAATTATTACCGCATCATCGACATACTCTAGGTCGCAGAGTTTGAAATGTAATAAAATGTAAAATATAAAAAAAAAAAAAATAAATTCAGTATTTAAACCGGCACCTGAAGCGTAAATTGATTATATTGCCTCCATTAAAAAATATATCGAGATAAACTGCGATCAGTGAAAAAAATAATCCAGTGCTTGGTGCAAAATTAGGTTTTTAGGAAAAATAATGAAGATGACAAATAATAATTCTATATCAATCGTTCACGTGAATTTTCCCCCGCAAAATATTATAGAGATATTTAAATAGCGCATATTATAGCTATCGATTTTTCTGCCATTAGAATGCCTTCGCGTCGTCTTTTCCATTTAAAAAGCGAAAGAAATGTTTATCCACCCTTCCCACCCCTAGGAGAATTTTTCCTCCCGCATTGCTCGCTGTACAGCTCGCTTGACGGATTTTAATAGCGAGGGGGGAGGGAGGAAGACGGGATCGAGATTACAGAAATGAGGGATGAAAGAAATATAACTTAAGACGGGGATGTTTTACACATGGGTTTTGCATGTGTGTGTGGGTGTGTGAGGGTAATGTGTTCGCATTTTCTTGCTCTTTTTGAAGAAATGAGGTAGGCATATGCTCGTTAATTCTGACGTCTCACGCCTGTCATGCTGATAATGCAAATCTGCTCATGTACACACGAAATTGTATACATATTACGTCATCATTTGTAACGTAAAAGCAAAAATTACAATATTTCGTCTTGCGTAATTTATTCATTAATTTCGCGGTTCTTGCAATGTACAGATGTTCATTGTTTCAGGTCCCGACTAGCTAGAAACTACCTGTGTTTAGGCAAGATCTTTTCTCTTACATTTGTTCTTCATTGTATTGAATGTATTGCTCCTATTTCTTATATTTCTTACTAAAATTGAGTGAATTTCTAGAAAACATAACTCAATTATCATTTCAATTATGCTTTTATACATATATTCTTTTTCTGTTGATTTTAATGATACCACTATTTTGTATATTTGATTATGTGTGATTCTTAATTTGTATAATTTATTATTGTATTCTTTGGAATTTGATTATTTATAACATTTACCTTTTTTTCTAGATTGTGATTCTATGTCATTATAATTTGATCTAATTTATTTTACTATCTATTTTTATTGTTATTTATTGTAGCTTGACACGGGCATAGCCTAAAAAGCCTTAATAAGTTAATAAATATATAATTTTGTAATTTTGAATGAATAAATGAATAAAATAAATAAATAAATAAATTGTAATAATATTAAAATAATCAAAATAAATACTAATAATGATAAAAATAAAATACACCGAGATGTAATTAAAACAGACAAAATATTATGTAAAAGGAAAAATATTAAAAAAAAAAAAAATATGCATGTTCAAACATAGACAAAATGGTAAATGTTACACAGTACTTAAAGTGGCTACTTAAACCAACCAATGACAGGTCATAAGCCTTGTCAATGCTCAGACTTGCGTATTCTCTTCTCAAAAAAGGTTCTTCATCTCTGAGTCTGTAAATTTTAATAAATCGCTAGGAAGTGAAATCTGGTGCTTGTCAACAACGATTTGAACAAACTCAAAACATTGTTTCTTTTTCAATATTTTTGTCTCATATTAAATTGTTGTAAATTATGCTGTGGACAGTTATAAAATATTACTAAGTAGTCTTTTTTTGTTCTGTGTGTGCCTATGTGAGTGTTGGTAGTAATTTGTTAATGTTCCATTAAATAAATAATATAAATTAGATTGACCTTGTAACGTGTCACATAAATGTGCTAGATAAGTTTTTGCGACCGGTAGATTAATAAAAAACGCCTTTGTTAATAAAGAATGCACGTATACAAATGATATTGTTTTCAAGGTAAATGTTTACAAAAAAAAACTATTTATAAATCTTAGAAACCTAGATAAAACACATTGTGTGTGTACAAATTTTGTGAATTAAAAAAAAATAAATCGTTGTTTAATTCACCAAGGCAATAAATCCACCTTGTGGTGTAATGGTTGGCGTGATCGCTACCGTGCTTGAGGTCCAGGTTCTGTTTCTAAGAAAGTCGTCATGAAATATTTACTAAAAAAGTCGTTCTAAATTCCATGAAACGTGTTTTTTTTCATGTACGTAATCATGTTTTTGTATTTTCACTACAGTAACTTTTCTATGTATTATAATCATTTGTTTTACGTATTCCTTTCATTTTAAAAAGCATTTTTATTTTCTAAATTGTGTTACTGTAGTAACTATTTAATAATAAGTAATCATTTGTGTAGTTGTTGGTAAATTTTCTACCTAAAAGATTATTGAATAAATAAACCGAAGTATTAAAGCACTCTATTCTTTATTTCTGGAAACAAATTTTACCTTGCAGTGTTAATAATACAAATAGAAAAATAAATCGACTATGAAATCGAAAAAGTCCCCCCTGCAATCGTAACAAAAGTTCCTGAAAATACTGAAATACAAGGCGTCCGGCGCTGAAAATCCCCGATTACTTTTTATCCTTTAAACTCCTGAAAAATCAAGATTTTTGCTGAGTTCGTAATCTCGTTCCTTCCGGATTTTAATTAAAGCAAACAATTAAATCTGTTGGGCGGAAAAAAGTAAGATTAACATTTGTAATTCGGAAGGGAGGGTGTCGATTTAATTACGGGCCCTTAATTCTTAATGCCCGTTTTTATTGTTTGAATTGTAGATTTAAGACGAATTTTTATGGGGATTTAGAAGAAAAGAAAGATTAGCTTCTTGCGGATTAAATAATTAATTTAATGGAAACTTTGATTTCCAAGTGCGTTCTAAAAAAGTTGTAACCTAGGTCGAGCATTAAAATTGCTTAAAAGAGGGCACTCATTTTATTTTACATGATTTTTAATGTTATAATTTGTTAACCAATTATATTGAAGTAAACCAGAATTATAAACTAAACTATTTTGTGTATTTGCATGTAGGTCTAAACATTTTTTTCTCGTGTTTCAACGTTCTAGATTTGAATTTATATTTCTCAAAAAATTTTAGTTTTTAATAATGATGAATATTGTTTTGAATTTGAAAATTTATTAAATTTTTAAAAATATCTAAATACTTTATAAAAAAAAAGTTGTACAAAATTAGTTTGACAGTCCTCCTTACTAAGGAAACCTGTTCTAAGGAGAACTGAACCATACATAGTTAATTTTTATTATTTTATGTATTCCACACGTTATTCAAAAATATTTTTTAATTTCTTCGATCCTAATTTTTTTTTAGCCAGATATTGATTTCTCCTTTGAAATATTGTTTCTTATTAATGAATTTTGTTAGCTTTATTTTATGTGGTAGCATGTTAAACAATTTTACAAAAAAAATATCCTTGTACCTTTGTTCAAATGTTGTTTTAAAGGAAAGAGCCACGATATTATTTCTCGCTCTTTTTATATATTCAAGTTCTTGAGCAGGGAAAAATTGTCATCGTTGTTTCTTTTTATACACCTATTGATGCATATGGCACTGAATTGGTAAACCAAATGCAACGTGTTTCAATCATCTGATAGACAATAAAATAAACAATTAGGTATTGCAGTTTAAACAATCTTTGAAATTCTACTGAGCTAGGAATTGAATTTGGGACCTTAAAAAATGGCAGACAAATGCACTAGCTACTACACTACAAGCCGAGCTATTCTTTACTCGATTTCCTTATTCAGGATTTTTTACCTGAGAGCAATCATCGACTCAAAAACGCTCGTCTGTTTCACGCAAAAAACTGAATTCTCCATCCGCCCGGACAAAGGCAAACTTTATAAATAAAAGAATCATTTAACATTTGCTTTGCTATTCATTTATTCATACATTCATGGTGCTTTCTACATTTTTAAATACAGTCATAAGTGATAAAAATACAAAAACATAACAATAAATTCAAATTCATTTGAATTACTCATTGCATTTGAACTTTATTTCGAATGAATTTAGTAATCGAATGCATTTAATTATTTTTATTCGAATGAACCATCTCTACATGAATGATACGTGAGTGATCAATTTTATTTTATATGAGTAACGAAAAATAAAACAATAAACTAAATAGTATAAAAGTGTATATGAGTTAAATCAATGTTTATTTTCATCGCAATTAGCCTTCAGTAGGCAAGTATGCTAGGGCTGATCCTGTCACAGATACACTACTAACTCCCTACAGTACGCAAATTGGATAACTTCACACATTTAAAACACATTGGTTTGGTCGCGCGATTAATAAGCACATTTTTCTAATTAAGCAATAATTCCCGCCCATCGCCCCCGACACGACAGGATGGAAGCTACACATACACTGTCACGTGGGCGGAGGACGTGACGTCACACGATTTAGGCGGGAATTAAAACCATCAATGGCGGACACTGGATGTGTTAATTGGACCAATGATACTACGTTACATCGCAGGGCTGCCACGTTTTGAAATCAAAAATATAAATTAAAAAAAATGAAAAGTATTAACACAAATATAAAAAGTTTCGGCAAATGATCGAATGTCAAGCCTCCTCACCCCTCACTCCATTCCTCCACAAACATACGAGAACCTGATGCCTTGTAAAGTGGGCAAGCGTGGTTAAGGCTCTCAGGAGGCATCCGCAGTATATGGCCCAGCCAACCGAATTGCCTCCGCTTGATGACAGTTGTCACCGGAGTTTGCTGCGTCCGTTTTCTTATTACCTTATTCCATACTAAATCACACAAATACTACTTGACATGAACTTGATTTATTACCTACTAACTGTTCAAATTATGAAACATGATTTATATTCAATTCTCAATAGTACCATCGTAAAGGAGTAGGTTGCTCCGAAACCGGTCAGTAATCAAATAAGCGGTTAAAAATTATGTGCATTTATCCTGATTTAAAAAAACGTATTTAAATAAATTGACAGCAAATGCGAAATAGAAAAAAATTTGCATAATTGTAAAACTCGTGTGAGATATATATTATTGATTGAATCGGCATTATCTTTGTGGAATTACATTATAAATTGTAATAAATTAAATGCTTTGTTTTAAGACCACTTGATTTCATTTTAAAGCACTACAAGTTTCGGAAAGCACAGATCCTTTCATTTCCATCTAGGTTGTGACAGAGGTTGGAGGTGCTAATAAAGTGCTTTCTTTAATTAGTAGTGCTTTTAACAAACTCAAGTCATCTTAAAACAAAGTGTTTTATTTTACACAACCAATAATTTTAATAAAATTTATTTTATCAATGTACCTACATAGATTTGAAATCTTTTTTTGAATAATTTCTGTGATTTTAAATCCAGAAGTGCATAGGAAACTGCGTTAGTAGTCGGATCGCAGTGTATCTGGATCAATTTAATTACTTGGAAGGTATAGTTATCAACCCTACGCTTCAGGTGTTAATCCATAGGATCAATGATATCAAGTCAGAGAGGTTGATTCATGCCGTGGCTTGGAGATGGATTACTGAAAGTTGTTCATTTTTTTTTTTTTTTTAATGGATTGTACATTAAATTTGATGCTTTTTCTCATGTCATGTTGGATTACTAGATATTGAAAATAAAATGTAATAATAAATAATATTTTTTAGAAACCAAATGGAAATCATTAAGTTTCGCATAAATGTATATAAATTCAATTGTGTATCTTTTATGTATGAATGAATGTGTATGCGCAAGGGTATATGAATATGTGTATGCGCATGGGTATATGGATGTGAGGGTGTGTATGTGTGTGTGTGTGTTTATGTGTATGTGTCAATATGTGTATTCTAATAAGCTTATTTATATTTTTTTGTCTGTTCTTTCTATTAACTTGTAAATTATTATTATGTATTAAAATATAAATGACTAGCTTGGAACGTGGTATGTACCTTTGTAAGCTGAGCATAGTGTACAAAAAAAAAATTTTTTTATTTTATTTTATTAACATAAACGGCAAATCTGCCTTTTACAAAAAATTGTAATAAAAACATATTTGGCATCATATTAAAAAAAACATAAATATTGCTGTATAAATTCACTCTTTGAGAAAATATTTAGTGTCGACCTTTCCAGAAATCAAACCTTATACCCCAAGCATGGTAGGCATTACAATGCGAGGCGGACACATTATGTCCACTTGATTTCCTTTTTCACATACAAAATATTATTTATTTATGCTGTATTAAGTTAGTTCATAACATCTTAAGAACTAATGTAAACTTTTAATAATACGACCATTTTTTATCAAAATTTCTCGATAACATATTTTTCAAATTAATTTCAAATATTTCAATTTTTTCTATTTCCTTTATTTCTTCAGGTAACTCATTGTACAGCTTCAATCCCTTGTACAATGAGTTTTGAGATTTCGTTTTTCTCCTCATTGGTAAAATTATATTTTTTTACCCCTTGTTTCATATGTATGATATTGTTGGTTTAATTATATTATTGTTCTTATTTTATTCATCCCCTTGATTATTTTATGCATAAAAATTGCCACATTAAATTTAATTTGTTGCTTTACTTTGAGCAAGCCAATTTCTTTGTGCATTCTTTCTACTTCTATTAGAATTGATATTTCTTTTGAGTATAATCCTCATTGCCTTATTTTGAAGAATTTGTTTATTTTGAATTTCTCCTTCATTACATAAAAAAAGAATGGAAGAACAGTAATTTATGTGAGGACATATTATTGTTTTATATATAAGAATACTACTTTTTAAATCTATTACATTTCGCAATCTTTCCATTAATGTTTTTTTTTTTTTTGTTACATATTAAATATTGATAACCATTGTTACAAGTATCTTAAGTTTTGATATGAATTGTGTAGGATCACGACGAGGATATATTATCAAGGAAATCATCATCATTATGATCCTCTCCGCTCCAATTATTTAAACAGGAATGTACTCAAGGATTCTCAAGTTAACCCAACTAGGTCCTCATGCTAGGATTATAATTGGGTGACTTCAATTGCTTGCGTGATCATGCCTTAAGTACTGTCATTACACTTGGAATATTGCGATCTATTTTGTATCTTGATACACTCATATCTCAAATGAGACGAAGACATTCTAAAATAATAGTGTATTGAAGTCTAGGTACAGTTAGTTTCTACGACTGCAATGTGCTTTTTTTCTTACTTTGCAATATATGTATGAATCATAAAAATAAGAAATTATGCACAGCTTACCATTATGTTTGACTTTCGATAATAATGTATTTTAGGAAATACATTTACGCGAAAATAAATAAAATAATTGTTATTTAAAAGTCCACGCACGTTTAAATTAGCATATTTGAAAGCTCCACGAAAGCAGTTTGATTGAACTATTAGTTTTATAAAAAAATAATTATTAAAATCAGTTGACGTTACGATATTTTCATATTTAACTTTAAAATATGATAATTTAATGCTGTAATTATGGTTGCTTTGTAATCGCTACATACAAATACACACAAAGACAAATCAACAAGAAAGATAAATACATTACGTGTAGAAGCCACATTTAACTACTCTTTAAACTTTTAAATTACACTTAAATGACTTAAAAGACTGCTAAAATATTCTTCTGCAAACGGTGCTTCAACGTCGTGTTACTAGTATTTAAAAACAAATATTTAACTTAATAATATGTACTCCATAATTTATAAAAATGATTATGTAATTTTGGCCTGTTATAACAAAATACGACTTTAAAATAAAAAATATATAAAAATCAAGTCTTATATTCTATGTAGACTTACTTTGTGCCACTCAAGTGTTAACGGATTGCTTATGTGTGGAACAAATAGTTTTTTATTTGTTCTTTAATATATATTTTTTACTACGCAAAAGTTTTTGGACACGTTTGAGTTATTTTAACATATCTGTTAAATGCATCTCGTTTTTAAATCAAATCAAATCGAAAATATTTTGGAAAATTTTAAGATACATTGCATTATAAACCATCCCAAGGGGAAAATGTTAGAATTACAGTTACAATATTATTATGTGAATCACGGGCGTCAAGGTGCTGAAACGTCACTCCGAACTGAAGAAAGAGGAGGAGAAGTGAAAAGGGCTCATTAAGAATTTTATCACGTGACTTTTCTAAAATCACCCCCATCCGGTAACATTGGAAACCCCCCCCCCCATAGAAAGCGAACCGGAAATAGGAAGTAGTCAAACTGTGGACTGTAAAACTTTTACCAATTTACGCATTAAAATAAAGGTATTGATTAAGTAAAAGAATACAAAAAAAATATTTACCTACTTATGTGTACACCAAAAAATAATATTTCTAAGCAGATGATCTTATAAATTGTAGTAATCGGTGTCAACCGCATAAAAAATGTTACAAATATCATCATCATCATTATCGATTGGTAAATACGATTTTTAATTTTATTTAATTTATTTATTCAGATATTTAGAACATTACAGAAAAAAGACCCAATTCATTCTTAATACAATTAAATATCACAAATTACAGTAGATAGTTATGTTATTAACATAATATAACTAAATGTAAAAAGAAAAATTAAAAGTTAGAAAGAGCTTTCCTAAGGGAAGGCCCACTGTCGTGAAATATCTCGACATTTGAGGCGATGCGATTAAGTAGCAAGATTGCTCTACTAACCGGCACAACCATTGGTAGGTTGGTTCTGCATCGTGGTAGGTAAAACAATCGATGTTGTCTTTGTCGAAGATAGTTATCAGGTACGAACAGACCTACATCCATCAGAATTTTTGAGTTATGTATGCGACCACCGATCACCTGGAAAAAGTGAACACCCAAATGAACGTCCCTCCTCCTACATAATGACTGATAGCCTAGCATCCCCAGTAAAATGTCGGTTGATTGAAAGATTAAAGAGTATCGAGCCTCATGTGGCGACCAAATAATGGAACTTAACTCCAAACGAAGGAATTATACAATGTCCTCATAATCTGAGTTATAGTAATTATTGTCAGCCCTGTGAAAATACCGAATTTAATGATTCACAGGGCATTGTGTTAGTGTTTATATCAGAGATGAGAAAAGACTTAAGTTTTAGATGCCACAGTCCAGAATAAGTACAGAAAAAAAAAATTATTTTAATGTAAATATATTTTTAGCATAATATTTCATTTTTAATGACGAATATAATTATGTTTGTAAAATATTATCAGATCCCGGATGAGTTTTTTTTATTACAGTAGAAAAACGAATGGATAGTCCGTCTTATAATTTACCGGTTTGCGCGTTTGTCTTCCATGTTTATGAAACTGGGTTTTGTTCCTGTCAATGTTATTATTTCATACATGTTTAAAACTGCCATAGTCCCAGGACTGGAACCTTAACGTAAAACTGATGATCTACTGTATATTACATCTGATAGGCAGTGATTTATGTACCAATCAGTGCCCTATGCATCTTCAAACACGGATAAAAAACATTAATTATTTCGTAAAGGCCATGTCAGGAATTACATCAAGTGAGTGACCACGAGCCGAATAATGTTCATACAACATTATTATTTTTCATGAAAAATTAAAAAAATGTTTGTAAAAAAATTCTCAAAAGAATATAAGCATATAAAAAAAATAAAAAATCGTTTGAAGACTTGTGAACAAATACATTTTTTTGAACTCTGTATGGTCCTCTTTAAAACAGATTATCCTTATTAGAGCATGGATACCGGTTTTCGATATTTCGAAAAACCGGAATATCGTTTCAAAAACGATATATTGAAAACACCGATATTAACTTTCTGTTCCCAGGATATTAGATGAGTTTTGAAAAAAAATATTTTATTTTGAGGTTCCAAACTTCAACGTAATTTTTTGTCACGCCATACGTCACTCCGCTCATTCAACCAATCAGATATCAGAATGCTGATTTCGTTCAACAAAACTCTGTCACCAGCGGCAGTAGCGATAGTAGCTTCCTAGTCGTTTTAGTCAGTTTAAAATACTACTACAAGCCGTGCAAGCCATGCCCGCTTACAACTCAGTTAGTATTTTATTTATTTAGATTATGGCTTACAGACTTCCAAAAGTTCCAAATTTTTTATTTTTATATTTTTTGTTTACTTGTTTTAGGTTTTGTTGAATTTGTTAAAAAACAAAGCAAAGTGTGTTTTAAGAAATGTATGTGTTTGTTGAGTTTAAGATGTTACTGTCGCGTTAAAAATACATGTAACCCCCCTTAGCTTGAATTAAGATTAAAGACATCAAAAGTAAACAGTGAATATAATTAATTATATTTGATTTACAGTTAGTTACAATAACATTTTTATTTTCAGGACGTCCATCTTTCAGAACGGTTTGAAGATAAAAACCGGATGCGATAAAACAGGTAAGCTTTTATTGAATATTTAGCAAAAATATCGAAAAAATATCGAAATACCGGATTGCCGATATTTGGAATTGTCATGTTAAATATCGGAAATATGGTCGGATAGTCTATGTTCTAATCCGTATGAGAAGGATTGCAAGATCATTTTCAAACACATTTTTTTCATATTACACTACTCGTATAGTGATGGAAAAACACTTTATGATTTTGTGTACCTAGTAACAAAAATTAGCACACCCACGAGTAAAACGCGTATTGCTAAAAAAATGTCGCACGAACCCGGACAGCGTTCGGCCTCGTTCGATATTGATCATTGCAGCCGTTTAGAAATCGCTTTCCGAACGTGTAAAACTAACGCAAGATGTTCATTTTTTAGCAACTTCTAATTCACGTACAGTTCCCTCTAATTCTCGAGACGACGGCGTAAATTGAGTCACGCTCCGGGTTTTGGGTGTAAATGAGTTTCAAAACGTGAAAAAATAAAAGTGTTTTGTATCTCGGGGCAGCGCTAAGGGGATAGATGGACGCTCATTTATTTCTCTAAAGATGGGGGCGCTCCCCTATTTTCCGAGGGATTAAGGTTTTCTTAAAGTTATCCCCCTTCAACACCTTCACGGTAAAAGGATAAAAATGGAACTGATGAGGTACTAAATGTTCATGTCATTATTTTAAAAATTCGCCGAATTATTTTGATAGCCTGCTGGGTCACTCCAATAGCACATTTACGCTACGTTCAAAGAAAAATAATGTTTGGCAGAACTTTAAGGCATTGGTAGGCAAACGCGCCAACCATGTCACAACGAGGCGGACTTACCCTATTTGATTTCCTTATTAAAGGTGACAACCTGAGACGAAACATTGAGATGAAAACACTCGTCCAGGGTTCTGGATCTATTTCACACACAGAACTGTATTCTGCATCCTACTGGGCACTGAGTTATTATTGATTACTTCATAATATTAAATAATTCAAATACGTAATCAAAATATACAAGGGAGACGTCGATATAACCCAGTTATATCAAATAAATAATGTTATGATATAAAGTAGATGTTTGTAGACAGCGTATTCGCCTACAATGCAACAGATCTCGGGTTTGATTCCCGACATCATTGACGTAAAATATTTTATTAAAAAGGGTTTTATACACTAGACTATTTCATTGTACCTGGTCTGGCACCTGACGCGCAGGATTATCTTTACTTCATGCATGTACAAAAATAATTGAGATAAGTTGTGGTTGGTGTACAAATATAATTCCCTATGCACTATTAGCTGCAGATAAGGGAGCGACGATGAAGATAAATCAAATACATGAAAATAATTCAATGTTATCAAAAAAAATGTTTTTGAATTATTTATTAATCTTTTGTAAATGTATTGATCATAATATAATTATGATACAATTATACAAACAATTCAAAGGTATCTTCAGTTGCCTATCAAGTAAAATCTATTTTTTTGTTAAAAAATTTACTGTCTGTTTGTTTTTTAAATATGACTTTTTAATTTTTCATTCAGAAAAATCGATTTTAATTTTTAGACAATTGAAGATAATTTTAAAACATTCAAGTTTGTATGTGAAAATTCCTGATGGAAGTTCATTTTCTTTATATTTTATAAAGAAATAAAATACGAGAGATACTTTGATCGACAAATTTGGAAAACCAGTGACTGGTTTCATCGTTTTTGCGACATATTCGAGACCTGTGTTTTTATTATATATTCCATGTGTTTTTACAAAACTGTAAGGATAGAGAATTTTATATGTTATTATAGTAATTTAAATTGAATTATTTTTGTGTGAAGGACCTTTTAACAAAGTGTTTCGAAGTAACTAATGAGATGATATTTTGATGAGTTAAAATACTTTTTTTATTTTTTACGTATATTATTATTGTGGTTCACGTTCTTTATTGTCCTATCTCAGTATGGCAAATGACTGACAATTACGATGTCTGATCATTTTGAATTCTCTATCCTTTCTATTTTGTAAAATACATTGAATTTCAAAACATCACTCGTCTTTTATTTTTATAATAAATTCCAATTAACTTAACTCTGTTAACTTCACATTGACTCCTTTTTATTAATTCCGATCGCTTACTAGCCTAACTTATTGTGTGTTTGTTGAAAAGTTGTTTTAAGAGATAGATTTTTCTTTATTACCTACTTTTTGCTCCCTCCGAACAACAAAAATTTACTGGGAAGCCCAAAGGGCTAAAATTTTTGAATGTTTAAGATTAATTTAGCTAAGCCTGGAGGGCCGCCGATTAAATGAGTCTCGATGGGTCGAATTTACAAGCATATGAAAATCGGCGACAGCCGACGTTTTCCTTCCAGTACAGTATTAATATGCACATATCATGATTAATCAAACAAATAGTCATTTGAAAATATGCGATCTGGTTAAAAACAAATTATTTTCGCATGCTAAAAGTTTAGAAACGGATATATTTTTAAAATCATGACGAGTATAAGGAATCTTTTTAACAGTGTCAAACGATCAAACCTTAATTTGTAAAATGGCGTAATATTTTTAAAATGAAGCAAAGTATGAAAATTGCTTTTCAAAAGAATCGTGTTATTTGATTGAATGACTGTAAGTTTAAAAAAAAAAATCATTTGGTGGTTAAAGTTTTTAACGATTTTATTATATTATATGTTTTCTTAACGTCTCCAGACGCTACTGTAATTTGTACAGGAGCGTTGAAAGCTTTGGTGGCTGGTTAATTAGTTTAAGTCCCCTAAGATGGGGACTGCCACTCGAGACCCACTCGTACCACTTTGTTAATTGAGTTATTAAAATTCACGACTCGTTTAAATCTCTTAACGATCCTGTAATGAAAGTTAAGAAATTACAAGCGGTAAAATGGCGGGTCAGTTGCCGAGGGTTTAGTGTAATTTTTAAGTAAACAGTTTTAAAGAGAAATTGAAAATTAATGGCCGACCAAAGTGTTTGAATTGATTTATTTATGGTTTTTTAGTGCAGAAAATTCTATGTTTACATAATAAAATTATTTCATAAAAACATAAACCGTACACAGCACCAATTACGTACACAATACAATACAAACAAGGCCAACATTACAGATATAATGAGAATACATATGATATTGATGTAATAACTTATATTTACGTATTGATTATTAATTAAAAAATACTTGGTACATTTTTACTTATTTATTTGACCAATTAGCGCTTTCTTCCTCTAATGGGCATCTTCAGACTGATCTTCAGACCTTAGACCTTCAGACCTTCAGACCAGTATGAAGATGCCCATTTGAGGGTGAAAGCGCTAATTGGTCAAATAAATAAGTGGAAGTGTACCAAGTATTTTTAAATTAATAATTTAAATGTAAATGTAAGTTATTACGTTATTACAATGGAATTCCATCAAGAACTGTCAATAAATAATTTAAATAAAACAAATTATATTATTTGTGTTTGTGTTGATATTGTTTGAAACATGGTGTTTGGGCAGTTGTATGTAAAATGTGTTGTATATTCAAATGTATTTGTAATTATTCCAATATAAGACAAAAACGCTCAAAGGTTAAATAAAATAAGGAAAAATAAAAAAATGTTAATACTATTTATATTTAAAGTGTTAACTTTGTGGTCAAACATTTAAACTAACGTTAGTAGATACGTATTTAACCACTTACCGATTTTTTACGACTATCGGTTTCGAGACGTGCTTGTCTCTTCGTCAGGACACTCACCATCACCGTGTTTTATATACACAGTTTTGACAAAAAAATATATAAACTATGTTTAAAGTTATAGGGGATGCAAACACCACCTAATTATCCAAATTACATATTTTTTTCAGATCTTGGTTACAATGACCAAACTTTACCGGAAACGGTGCAGGGAGAGTTAAAAATATTTAATAATGGCAGTCTCTTAAACGGTAAGGTAGGTGCAGCATTTTTTTACACTGTAATATTTCATAGTCTTGCTCTTGAAGCGTAAGGCTGATCATTATACCTTCATGTAACAAAATGCTGCGATTGGTATATATTTGCAAAAGGAAATAATAATGAATAATGAAGAAAGATTTTTTTTTTAAAGAAATAACCCGCTAAGCCTCCATTTAGATAAAACCATAAATAATTATCTCCAACAATTTTCGAGAAAACCCCAATGTTCACACGTTACAATTAAAGTTTCTTAATTGTCTCTGGTGTTAATAAATTATTTCCCTAAACGCCGCAGTCAACGAAAGGGTTAACCAAATCTGTTCGCTAAATACCCTACAGTAATAATAACCCTTTCACTAACTGAGATTCTCCATCCTTAACCCTTTCTCACCGCCTTTATTAGAGGCCTCAGTGGTGTGCCGGGTAAATATTTGCATATCGGTATACAGCCTACGCTGGGGGTGTTAACTAACCCTTTTCTTGTCAGTAATTAAATTAAGGCTAAATGCCCTCAGGGGTGGAAAAACATAGCTTTTAAAGGGTTAATATCAACCGATATTTAAAGAAAGAATTTAAAAAGTTTTATTGGTGTTTTGGTCCTTTGAGGCATTATGAAAATATTTTCTCGATTTAAAAATTTTGTATATTTACAAGACATTTTTAAGAGAGTGTCAGAAAAACAATTATCAAACATCTGTTAACCAAATCGCTTTTCAACCGCATATTCTCTTAATGTTGTGAGAGTCCTGATGAACGGATATGTCTCGAACAGGTAGATATAAAAAAGTAGGTAACAGGTTATATACTTATATTTGAACGATGTGAGGACATATTGTTTTTAATGTTTTATATTTTATAAGATTCAAAAATAAATAAAAAATATACACCTTCTATTTATTTTCTAAAAACTGAACGGTTTGGGTAGGTATGAAGAAATTACTAGAATTATTCGTTATCAGATAACATAAGTTTCACTTAAAAAAAAAAAAACATTTAGTTAATTGTGTTTAATTTACGAGATTACTTTAATTTACTTATCAAACAACACGCTTTGGTACTAAAGGCAGCATTTTTTCACAGTAGAGCCAGTAATATAAATAAATTATCATTTCTTTTTTACTTCGTGAAATAGATGGGCGTTGCCACGGGCCGCGATGAAAGATGCCAGATATTAAAATATTTATTTATTTAAGCTATACAAGTGTTTTAATTTGACAAGCGGGACCTGCCCACTGTCTAGATAATACAAATTGGAATGGTGTTGGTTTCTGTTTTAATGGAGTTTAGGGATGTTTAATTGATGTATGGGCGGGATTTCTAAAGCGAAGAAGCGTGAAATGCATAATTTATAGAGTTAAAAAGAATGATTTGTGTTTTACGACTCTGCAAAGCTTTATACTAGGGATGCGCGTGGCTGAATAATATAATTAATCGAATTATCAATGAAACCTAGCAATATAAGACGGTCCCGTTAAATCAACACGACAGATTATTCATTTTTTTATAATCCGTTATCCAAAAAAATAACTATTTAAAACTCATTTACGTATCGTAGCTGCTCTTAATTGAAGTTTTATTATGAATTTTCACGACTTGAAAAAACATTTTAAATCACTTTAAAATGAAATGTTAACTGTGTATTTGACTTTTTAATACGATTATATTATTTGTCATAAGTAAACTATGAATCAGTTTGTTTTATAATTAAAACCCCTCTACCTTTTCTCCACTTTGTATCACTATCCTCAACCTTATTTCAATGTTATTCTTTTTTTTTTTTTCATTGTTTTTTTAGTGTCTAGCATGTTCTATTATTGTATTTATATTATGCTGAGAAGTTCTTGATTAGCCCACATTGGTATTATTCTCCTGAACCCAACAGTTTAGATAAATTTAAAGATATTTAATTTCAGAAAATTCAACTTTTGAAATATAAACCTTGTATATAATAAGCAAGGTAAATAACAAAGCAACTCCTATATAAAAAAATATTATAAAAATGTATTTATATTTGTGCCAGACTAAAACTTTTTTTATTAATATAATTTCTCTTCTTTTATAACGGATTACTTCATGTTTTCTTTTTTACATTAAGTGTTTTACATATTATTTACATTCCTAGGAATTACTACAACTTTAAAAATATCAACACGTTTTTTTATAAAGCACAAAAAAATTATGTAAATTATTTTGGATGTAAATGAAAAAACTTTTCTTATTCTTTTGTTCTACATCCACTCCTAAGTGGAGCATATGAACATACATCACCAGACGGCTCCAGGAGACCCTTTCGCGTTATATTTTAAAAATAATTGCGTTATGTAATTATTAGACGTTCACATCACTATCCAGTTAAGTCAAATTAAACGATTATTATTTTATCTTTTTTATAAATCCGTTTGGCTCGTGGGTCAATATTTAAACCTGGATCCATATTACAATAGAAAGTCAATCGATATTTGTCGATACAGATAACTGAAAATGTTAATTTTTTTATTTTTTATTTTATTTTTGCACCACAACAGGCCAGGAGGCCCAATTACAGCGGTGAATTACATCACAGAACACCCAGGCTTGAGAAAAATCACATTTAATTTTTGTATTCTCACCGGGAATCGAACCCGGAACCTTCCGTCTGTGAGTCAAGCGTCTTGACCACTACACCACGGAGGGCACCGTTTAATTGAAGTATTCGTGAATCTATCCCAAATACACTAATATATGTCCAATATTGTAAAACAATATTAGTCGTTTATTAGTCTATTTTGTTAAGTTGTGAGTATTAAAAAAATATGACAATGACCACTTAATTAAACTTATTAAGCGCTTTACGGTCGAAATATTTGTGTACAATTTTTTAGTTGCATTAATTAACCTTTCCGGGCCTGAAGGTAAAAAAATTCTTCGAGTTTCTGAGAGAGGCACCAAAAATACCTCAGTTCAAATACTTTAAATACGACTTTAAAATAAATAAACAACCATGATTGTCACGATAATTTCATAATATTTCTAGTTTTCTGCGAAACTCATACATTTTTTTAATGAAATACCGTCGCGAGAGGATGCTGATGACATCGCGATGATTTTGCCGTGACGCGTTGAACAGCGCTGATTGAATGTTGCGTCAGCCGTTAGCGGGTACTGCGAGAAATCGGGAAAAGGAATGCATGTAAAATGTAAAGCACGAGATCTTTTTTTACTTAAGGCTGGAAGAAATTCACCAAATGGCAAAAAGCACACGTGCAAACTGAAAAACATATTAAAGAAATATTCTGATACATTTTTAACATTATGGGGTAGGAGGATTATAGAAAAAAAAAATCAATGTAATGATTCATAAAAAAGTTATTGGAAAATATGCTACCCAATGACTCTAAATACCCTTAATTAACCCTTCCGGGCGTATGCCCGGAAGGGTTAATCAGGTAGTTTTTTTTCAAATGTCAAAGTTTTCGTATGAATAATGAGAGTTTACTTTATCGACAAACATCGCTAAATCTTCACTCGTTTCATTATAATACGGGTTTTGGATTGTAAAGACATCTTTACGAGGATCTGTCAATAGCGGGCTGCACGTATTTATAGTTCGGAATTTAATCGATTGTATTAGATATCATGGTGGTTATTAAACGTACATGATTTATGGTATTATAATCACAGAGATATTATTAAATAGAGATGATCCTAAACAGAACGATAGTTTGAAATCATGTTCCGAAAAATGAACGTTGTCGCGTCAGCATTGCCGTGCGAAACGCATTGTAGAGTAAAAAAAACTAACTCTCTATGTCAGTTTACTGTGAATTCAAAGCTGTATGTTGCGCCTTTCTATGCTGCTTCACATTTACGGGCTACAAGTAAAAACGGATGTTTAGTGCTGCATTTAGTGTATACATATATATTCATGATTATTGTATATTAAATTAGCAGTAAAGAACCTTTCAAACGAATTATTATTTTTTATATTCAACATAGAAAAGAAATATATGAATATGTAGGAGTGTATTATACATATGTCTTCAAGTCTTCCACCATATTATTCTAATAACCTTTTGAATATTACCCAACGTTTTATCGATTTCTGGACTAGCTATTTATCTTCCACTTAGTCTGACAATAAATAATGAATCTGAGCAATTACCGTTTTGTTTACTCCAACTAAAATAAAATTACCGTACAAAGTATTCTTGGTAAACAAAACTTCACTTATCATTTATTATGAAACGTAAATATTCTCTTAACGACATTAATTGATAAATGATAATTTAGAAATAACACAAATGAGATTCTTTCATAATATTATTATTACCTGTTTTTTTTGCATAATAACAGGTGAAGCCCAATTACAGCGCAAAATGTCCTAAATAAGCTTGAGAAAATTTACAAGTGCGATGCCATATGTATGGGCTCCAAAATGTTGGGATTATAAATCAACCCGTTAAAAAGTTCAAAGGCCATCATTAGCGAGGCAATGCTCTTTCTGGCCCGCAATCTTATGATACCAAGCACACCTAAAATGAGTCGAGGAAATGTCGTTCATTATCGGCAGAATGGTGAACGTTACGCAGCGTGTAAAGTGGCCACTCTGTTACGATATTTTTTTTCGTCGACGGTGGTAAGAACCATCACCATGTCTTTGATAGTACAATAATTATGAATAAAATAATAAAAAAAGAAACATCACCGAATTCCCAGGCGTCGGTAATATTTAATGTCGGATGCTTATTAAAGGGTCACGTCATTTTTATTACTTGTCGCAGGGGTGGCATTAAAAAAGGACATAATGTGTAGAGGGAGGCATCGTCAGGGGGAGGGGTGTATGAGTCAACCGCGGATCAATAAAACCAATATCAATTATCGGTTTGTACAGTCCTCCTAGAAGAAGGCGACTTGCGATGACATGATTTATATATAAAATCATCATCTTCATGTCTTTCCCCATTTAATGGTGCATATGGCACTGCATTCGTACAACCCCAACGTATCTCGATCATTTTTGTTACATGAAATTATGATGATCAGTCTTAGGCTTCAGGTGCCATTCCGGGAGTCTGAAATGTTTAAGTGTAAAAATACAATTTCAAATGAATATTTCATGTCAACCATATTGAAAATCTAACCCTAGACCTCTTGCATGGCAAGCAAATGCACTTAGAATTCAACCGTGAGGTGGGCAATCGTCATCTTACCTTCATTTATTTAATTAATGTTTAACTATTTATTTATTTATTAACGCCCATTTACATATGGAGGTTGTAAAAAAATTACAAATAAAATAATACGATTTTAAATTTTTTTAAAAATGACAAAAAAATGAAAATACTAGAGACTCAATTAATAATATTAAATAAAAAAAATAAGAAAATTCTGTTCTTGAAGTTTAATAAAGTTCTAGCAAATACATCTGTTTTTTGTTTATAACGTAAATTTCTTGCAACTGGCCAATAAAAAAGGAATTAAGTAAAATAAATAGAATAAAGAGGAATGAGGAAAGGAGGTTAGATTAATGAAAAGGAAGGAGATGTTTCATCAGATGTGATTTAAACAGAGATACTGCAGAAAAATCTTTGATAGTGCATAGAACATTATCTTTGATAGTGCATAGAGTTGGAGAAGAAAAAGAAAGTGTGAATGAGTGTCTTCATAATTTAACGAAAATGGACTCACTTTGTGGTTTACACATATACGCTACAATTGGATACAAGTATACAACCAATGCAGTGCTCTATGCACCACAGGTGCGAATACGAAAAAAAAAATTATTAGTTAATACTACGAGGTCACTAATACCATGTATATGGCGAGTGGAAACTATAATATCTCACAACGATTTTGCCTGAATTTTATGAATGAATACCACTATGAAGGACTGAACTGATCTGAACGAAAAGATTTCTTGTTTACTACGATTTGGAGTACGCTTAATATATTTTATTATCATTAAATTTATCCAGTCATTAGTTTCTGTTACTTTATGTTTCTTTAAGAGAATTTTTCTTTTGAACTAGCTGTACAAAAATCTTTACACTTGATTTAGTAAATCATATACAGAATGTACTTGTGTAGTATTTGTCGTGTATACATAGAGTCAGAGACTAGTTCTGTGTATCCTTATAGTACACAACTCCCAAAGGATGCAACCCCTTCTAAAAACACACCCTTAACCCTTAAGGGAAGTAGAAACACACCAATCAGCATGTCAGTGCCGGAGAGATGTACTAAAAATATTATATTGTAAGTTAAAATACACTCTGGGATAACTGCACTACAAGAAGTCGAGTTAAAAAAGATTAAGTATAAAAAACCGTTTGTCAAAGTGGACCAATAAGTTATTTTTACACACTTTTTTTTATTTGAACCATTATGTATATTTTGACAAAACGCAACAAATATTTGGAGATTATTATTACAAATTTTCATAGCACAAATTGACATTTTATCTATTATACTAGTTTTTATCCATGGCTTCGCTCACGTGGTATTAGGGAGAATTATTTAGGTAGTTAATTAGTTGTGTCATTTTTGAATAAGAGTTTTTGATTATCAATAACAATTTTCCCAGAGAAATGATACATTTTATCGGGATTGAAAGTATCTGGGTTTCCTAACTATTTATTTATTTGAACAATTTATATGCATATACAGTTTAAGTTTATAAACATATGAATTAGGGCGGGCATTTTCGTTTGATGCAATTTCTTTCCACCTACCGAAACCGTTCAAATTGAAAAAATCAGTAGTATATGAACAAATTAATGGTATCTGGAAAATCTCTTAGTCCATGGTGAAGTAGTATCGTTATAATGTTCACATATTCAAAATGTTACTAAAAAATTAAAACGAAAAGCAAACCAAACTGACCATAGTCAATCAAGTCAATTTTTCAAATTTAGAAAAATAGATTTCAAATTGATTCTTTTTGACATTCCACCAAACCGCCTAATCATTTTCAAATAATGGTTCTCATGGTAAAATAAGTATCTCTATGCAAAAAAATATGTCAATCGGTCCGTTGAGACGTAAAGAAAACACAAACAAATACACTTTCGCATTTATACAATTAGTATGGATATAAAACCGTTTTTCAAAAATCATTTCGCTAAAAACCAGTGAAGATAACAAAAAGAGCATATGTAAACTAAAGGTGGTAAAAAAATCTTATTTTAAAACAGTTATAATCCCAGAACAGCTGAAACAGTTACATAAAAAATTAAACTTTTACTATAAAGAGAAACTAGTCAAGATATAAGTTGAGGAACAGTTACACGACTTGTTTTAGTTGACTGAACTGACTCCTGAAACCTAAGACTGATCACCTCCTTCACAAACCAGATGATCAAAATACACTGCTACTACTACCATCACGGTATTTTTCCGTAGAGGTAGGCAAAGAGAATGGACCGCCACACATGTCTATCCTGGCATACATCCCTAGCTTTTTCCACATTTATATATCTTGTCATACATGTCCTTCGGTTCTGCCCGCTTTTAACATGACCAGACTTAAGACTTTGATCATGCCACGTCTTCCTTGGTCGTCCTCGTCTCACATTACCGTTAATTTTCGCCATATTTACTAGTTTTACAATTCTTTCGCCGTTCATTTATTCCATCTCGGAGACCATTTTTTAATCTTATCGATTATATTTATATCAGATTTACAATGTCGCCTGATTTTATCATTCATAACCCTGTCATACTGCCAGTTCTATGTTTCACTTCAATACATAGGTGTTAAGACTAAAACTCTGTTGTGCACTGTCAGTTTAGCTTCGATTGTCATTTTTTTATTAGCAATTAGTGTGCTTTCCCGATTTCACTCTTTTCTCGACTTATTTTTCTACTCTTCCATCTCATAAAAACATACTTCCCAGATGCACCAATTATTCTACTTGTTCAAGACATTCAACGTTTAAATATATTATGCAGTCAGTAACCTCACTTCCCTTTCAAATACCATGACTTTTGACTTACTTTCGTTCATCTCCAATTCGCTCTCCAGGCATACATCATATATTCTGGAGATTTTTTGTTGCAAATCATCCTTGCCGCTTGCTAACAGAACTGCGTCATTGGTATACAATAAGCAACTTACTGAAAATTTATCAATTTTTGCTCCAATACCCATATATTCTATTTGTTTCATACAGGTATCCATGTATAAATTAAACAACCAAGGTGACATTACACATTACAGAATACACTACATTTGATTTTATAAAAATAAAAATAATCAAATAAAAGTTATATTAACTGTTGCGTTTCTTTTTCGTGTCATTATAATATATTATAGTTTATGTGTGTGTATTGATAATTCTACTAAATAAAATATTTTTATTCAAAATTAATTTAAGAGTCCCTCTTACAAGAAAAACTTGTTCTAAGGGGGATTAATTACCTTTATTTAAATGTACCTACGCCAATGGAAATATATAGTATGGAGACAAACAATGTTTCTATCCAACGTCCTCTCTACTCCCAATTATTGGAAGTATTGATTGAAATTATTGTACAAGGTTACAGAATTGCGCTAACAAAGTATTTGCACAGTCAGATGTGTCCTATAAACAAGTTGCGCGACACAATTAGCCCGAAATACACGGCTTACCCACACCACACCAAAACACACGTATTTGTACACACACATAGTATATAAACACACGGTACTGCAAAACTAATGTCGGCAATGATGTTTAAGAAACGGAACTAATTTAAATTTAAGATTTGAAATTGAGTAAAAAAGTCCAAAAAAGCCTGCATATAAAATACTTGAAATATATTGAAATACCATAAATTATTAAAAAGAAACAAGCATTAAATATTTCAGTTTTTATAAAACATGCGTTATTTAATTTCTAAAATACGTACGATGTTTTCTCAGAGGAATTTCTCTTTTGTGGCCCCAAGAGTGTTCAGTGTCCTGAATGAACATATTATGTTCTCCAAAACGAAAGTCAGTGTAGAAGTCTGGATTTCAGCTAAGGGAAGAGACCATTGCAGGAGACTGCTGCGAGAAATTGCATATATTTATTTACTATTTTGCTTGTGGTCCAGATGCCCTTTGAAATATATGCATGTTTATGTAATAATATTTCATTTTCATTTTCGCTATTATTTAATTATGTACGTGCTTCCACTTTCCATTATGTTGTATCCCAACTCAGCACTAGGCCCTTGGCCTCATAGAGTTTGGGTAATATGTATGTATTTGTATAAATGAATAAATAAACAAAATAAAAAGTATAAATGTATAAAAAGGTATATAATAGTTGTAAAAAATAATATTTGCACTACTTAGTGGTAATTCGATATATAAATAAAATGTAAAGAAAAGCACCTCGTTTTTAACCATTTATTATTTAAATATTTCGATTTTGTCCAAATCTTTGTAGAATATATTATGGACGTAGAATAATTTTGCAAAATATTGTGATGAAACTAACTGTCTAAGAATAAGGTTAAAAACTGAAAAATATTTTTATGGCAGTATGTAGGTAATATAATTCAGTCAGATGAATTTCACCGGCATCAATAAAGATTTTAGTTCTTTCACTTCACTAAAATCAACAGATCAAAGAATTAAAGAAATATAAATGTTCAAATATAGGCAAAATAGTAAATGTTATAAAGTGTGTAAAGTGGCCACTTAAACCAGCCAAAAACAGGTCATAAGCCCTTTAACTGCCTTGACCTTTGTATTCCTCTCTCTAAAATGCTCTCCATTTCTGTTGTAATTTGTTGTTCTAATGACTCCCTAGGGGGTGAAACCCAGTCTTTTGTACATTTGGACAAACTCAAAATTTTGTAACTTACACTAGTATTATTTATCGTTTTTACGTAGTTTTGAGCAATTAAAAAACTTATTAATTACTCAAAATTATTAACAGTTAGCTAATACTTCAATTCGTACAATTGTGCCGTAGGCTTAATGTCGCTTGCTCTTTGAAAACTTCACCATAATTAATTCATTTTGAACATTTATGTGAAATTTTCATATATTTTTTCAATGATTCTAGTGCTGAGTTTCGTACCACCGTGCATAAATGGATTCGAATAATCACATAGCCGTGAATAATTGAAAGCTAGTAATGGGGAAACATCGATTTTTATTTCATTTTCGTTATAACGGATTCATTTGCCTTTGTTGTGTAAATATGGACGCATACTTTCTAGACATCGATTCAATCAGCTGTAATGACGCCATATGCTCTAACTTTTGATTGCACAAGTTTTCAAATATTCAAATGTAATGATGACCAATACAAATTAATGTTCTCGCAACTAGATTTAATTTTTTTCTTATTGTTCTCAAAAAAAAAATTGCTTAATAAAAGAAGAAATCATTCCATGTGAAGCCCTTTTAAAATTATAAACTCTAATATATTTTAATTAATGGAGGATCATTCGATAATTTAAGAATGTGCATGTTAACCTAAATATTTATTTTATTTATTATGGTTCACAAACAATAAACAATGTATATGACATTGGCACAATGATCACAAATTGTTATTTTAGATATTGTTCATCAATTATATGTAACAAATTGTTATTTTAGATATTGTTCATCAACTATATGTGAACACAGCATGGACGAATAAAGAAAAAAAAATTTTTTTTAATTGGCTAGCTTAATTGAATTCTATGATTGTTATAAAAGTTATCACAATAAATTATTACTAACAGGTTATTACAAATTATTGTTTTAAGTGAAAGAAAAAAAAGAAGAAAAACCAGTAAATACTTTTTTTATAAGCCAACTACTTTTTGTGTTTATATGCTACATATTTGTTATATTCTACATATTTTTTTGTTTTTATTTGAACCAATAATAAAACATTAAATTTTCAACTCAAAATTAATATATATTTTTTTAATTATGAGAAGGATTTAAAAGTACTTGACTTAACAATTGGAAAACCAGTGCAGCGCCCTATGCACCGCATGGCATAGGGAAACGATGAAACGATGATGATGAAAGTCACAAAGTGTATAAGTGATTAAAGCATTAATAATGTTTAAATAAAATACATATAATAATATAAAATGTAAGTAAATAATTGTATAAACCACTTACTGACTTTTCTATGTCGTTCACTTACTAAAATGCTAATGTAATGTGACAAAAGTCCTGCGGTGCTATTCTGAACCGTTTTTGTGGCCGTAAAAAATACTTTTATTTCGCGTTTTTCGCATATAAATATGAGAGTTAAAAGCTTTTTCTACGGCCATGAGAGCGTTAAAAATATCACCTCTGGTGATGAGACTGGTAAGTCTTTTAATCGGTAGTCATAGAAAACTCGCCATGTGTAAATATACAATGACTTAATAACATTTAATAATTTTTTTTATTAATCTACTTCTAAGAACAGGCTGAGCCATGTTACATGAAGCCTAACCTAACCGGAGGACTCTCCATATTAATGTTTTAATGCAATAGTTTTGCTGAGATTTTCCGGTATTAAATATGTAAATTTAAGCAGTACATTTACAAACAACATTATTTTCAATCTAAAATTTAAAAAATGGTCCCTTACCTAATAAATATATAATAATAAAAATCTCTCTGAATATTCAGAGAAATTTGGAATCATTTAATAATTCGCCTCCGCAATCTGCTTCTCATTTTATCTAATATAAAAGTTTTTAAAAAAGAAAAATTATACCCTTCCAACTTATTATGAGCATGAAACACGTAACAGGGGGTTACCACCCCAGAAATTCTTATTTGTGCATTTTTCCACCCCTCTGAAAGAAAAATAAATATAATTATACGTTACCCAGCGCTAAGAAACCAAGCGTCTTACGAAGGTACCGTTAAACAATCAAAATTGCGAAAAATCTTTTTATTACGGCTCAACTATATAAATAAAAATTTCCCTGTAAATTAAAGGGGGTGTAAGATTATCGGAGGAAAAAAATAAGGGTGCCGAATCTATCTATCCATCCTCCCCTTTTTCCAGCATTTTTTCTTCGTCTAAATTATTGCACACCTTTGTGAGGGCGTAAATCAATAGGGGAGGTAGGGGTGGATTGAAGCGCGATCTCTTTTTGCATATAATTGCGTTTTTCTTCGTCTTCCTAAATAAGGACGCCTTGCCATTCCACATTAAGCGACGCTTTGATGTCCTTAATTCCATTTTAAGAGAGCAGCGTAATCGAAATTGAAATTTAAATTAATCTGTGCGTTGGAAATGAACGAATTTTGTAATTGATTTTTTCATAATAAAACAAACCGATGCAAAAATATTCAACTAGCGATAAATTAAATTGACTTCTCAGCGGAAACGCGTCTCCCCAATGTTTATTAAAAATTGTAATTAGAGTCTAATGCATTTTAATATTTAAAACCTGTATTTTTTTCTTCGACAAAAGCAACGCAGGTTGTTCTACCTATCATGATGCAAAACCAACCTGCTAATGGCTTTACCGGTCGGCAGCCTGCCCACCACGTACCGTGCACCACATCTGAGAATATTTAACGTTCTTGGTGATTTCCACATAATCGTATACTGAAAATTCGTTTTCGAACGAGAAATGATGCCCGATGGAGCATTCTGTAACCTGATAGCCTTAGTATCTTTGGTGCTGAAAGAAGGTAACCGAGATATTATAATAGACACTTTATTAAATTGTGAAAACGAAGGAAGTGAATTTTTCACTGACTGGGATTAAATTGATTGGATGTATTTGCAGAAATGATTACAAAACTTTTTAAAAGACTTGAAATTATTTTTGGAAGCCAACAGATCTGTAAATCCGACCGGACCTATAACACGGCGACGGATAGTAGCGAGAAGCTCCATTGTTTATTCATAGAAACTTGTCGGTTGGCAAAGCAATCTTATTATTTAATCATTTCACAACGAATTTAATATATTATATTAAATTTGAATGGCAATGGGATTACTGTCAGGAAAGCAATTTCCAAATTGTAGAACCTTTGTTGGTTAATTTGTGATGATTTTTTTTATTTATTTAAATAATAAATAATTTATGTTTTATAATGTTCTTAATAAGTAAATTAAATGAAATAAAATTGGCTTGTAATTACTTGACGTATTGTGTAACAATTATAATTCTGCCTAATGTTTCCAATCGTAAGGTTGACGTTAAAAGTCCCGAAGTTTAAAATTTCTCTAATGCTACCTTCACTGTTAAGGTATCGGTCTATTTAGATAAATTTCTAAGAGGCTTTAATTACAGTGTAAGCATAGAAAGATTTGGAATGACTCAAAACATGTTACTTAACAAATATTTTTTAAACAATGATCTCCTGTAAATTATAATCGGTAAAAATACTGTATTCAGTTTTTTCACTATAGTCAGTCAATTATAAATGGAAGTAACTGATGAAACTGGAAAAATATGTTTTATTAATGCAGCTACACTAGGAAATGTCAGTATAGAAACTCAATCTATTAATTCTTTTTTTTTCTGCTTAAAATTTTTGTGTGCCTTTTTAATAAATGGTAAACATAAATTGTAACTTTATGTTAGTATTGTTCTTTAGGAAGGTACCAATATGCTCCCTAAATTATTAAATCTATAAAGCATATTGTAAATTCAAAGAATATCAAATAGCACGGAAGTTTTTATTGTTGTACTGTACTCAATTGTGACTTTCTTCTGTATACGGAAAAGAATAGTTTGTTTTTGTACAGTTTCTGTTATGTAACAAAAATATTTAACTTTTTAATAATTAACTGATATTCAAAAACGTTTCCCCATAAACTCATTTGACTTCATTATTATAATACGATAATCATTATTGTTCACATTGCGGTTTTTTTAATAGAATAAAAATACAAATAGCTCTTTGAGGTAGGTATCAATCATTTGTCAATGTGTTTTTACACTTGAATATTTTGTAGTCTCTGAGACTGGTACCTGAAGCGTTAGGTGTACCAAAAATGATCAAGATGCGTTGCTGTTGGTGCACTAAAGTAATGTCCTATGCACTTTTATAAGCGGAAAGCGAACAATGATAAAATTGTAGATTGAAAACTGAATTATGCGCATAAATATAAAGTGAAATTCAATTTTTAAAAAAGAAAATAATTTGTTGTTGACGAAATGTGATACTCTGATTCAATATCTTTGCTTGTTTCATATATTTTATTAATAATGGTATAAAAGTGCATTACCAAATTCGTCCAAGGCAAGGAATGCTCCCATCAGAATACATTATTTCTTCAGGACTCGCGTGGGATACATTGTGAGGCGCAATTATTTTTGCTTATGACTACCATTAAATATTATATAAGATGCCGACGCGTATCCCAAAGTGGAAATGAGAAAATGGGGAATTATTCTTGCAACGGGGAGTTACAAATACAGTGGCGTCCTAAAAAAATACCTAAGCAATATATCAATCGTGCAGTTTATTAGTTAGACATCTCCAAACTACAAGTTCAGATGTAATGAAAATATAAATATTGAAGTGGTAATTTGAAAAGTAATATTTTTGATGTGAATCTGAATTTGACCCTCTATATTGCACGCGTAGACAGACGAGAAACATTTTTTTAGAGATTCGTTAAGTTTTTGTTTGTTGCCATAGATCGTCTTTAGTATAAACCTGCTTTTTGTTTTAAGTTTCTTTCTTAATATTTGAATTGAATTTATTGTTTTGCTTAATATTTTGTAATGATTTTTGTTACTCGCATGCTGTGAACAGTTATAAATAATATTGCCCGGTTATATTTTGTGTCACCACTAATTTGTTATTGTTCCAAAAATGAAGAAATGTACGAGTATATTCAGTGATTGAGTTCATGGATGACTACTAACTGATATGAATAACAGGATAATAAACTAACATACCCTCTCACCGTCATAATTTGAAAAATTAGATTGATGGTAACAGACAAATTGAAAACACAGATTCGAGTGCAATGACGGTGATATGAGCATTGAAAGCAGTACATGCAAATTACAAAAAATGCAGGTCAATACACAAATCAAGAAACGTAAATAAATTGTTTGGATGTGTGGTAATTTAAGAAAACAATTAAACATGCAGCGATGCACACTTGTTTGTGTCACACTCGCAAACAAATGGTTCGCATCTAAGAGTGAGGAATCATATTTTTTCACTACCCAGCATTTATTTAAACTTATTTATATCGTTTTTCTTGCACGCCCCTGAGATTACCGCCAGGGCGCGCGAAAGAATAAGGGAGATTTTATACTTTTTTCTAGACACAATGGAAAGTGATTGCATAGTAGATTTTCATGAAAACGTAATGCGAATCTGTAATGGAAAATATAAGACGCGATTATTAAGTTTCGCGGATAGGTATTGTTGTGCTCATTAGGGAGGCGCAGGGGGTTGAAATAAGGGATGTGATAGCTGTAGGATAGTATGATGTATCGAAACATTACGTGATCAAATGAAATAAGAGTAATATAAATCGAAGATGAAATTTAATAGTAACAATACGCGTTATTCCAATACTGTATCGCCTAGAATGTAAATTTAATTCATTGTTTTAGATGTAATTGATACTTGCAACACACAAAATTAATGAAAATGATTTAAACGTAAACCGAGAAACCGGCCTTTTTATAGATTGTTTTAACAAATGTAGCTACTTAATAATCATAATGAAGACACATTTTTATTTATTTTTGTTAATGCACTAATAACAAAAGTTGAAGTATAAAGTTAACGCATTCAATACGCAGATTTTGCTACCACTAAAAATCATTTTTCATTACTTTGATTGATGTTTTATAAGAATTGGCGTCTGAATCACAAAACATAAATTGTCGAATTCAAACAGAGTAAATCATAGTTTTTTTTGTTCCTATAGGAAATTAAAAAAATACATTTTATTTTCATTGGCAGTATTTTATAGTGAGTAATACCAATGCCATGCGTTTATTTGTTTGTACTCAATATGAGGCTTGATTTCGCTGATAAATTATTGTCCATGCTTGATAAAAATTACATTTCATTATTTTCGTTACTGAAAACTGAACCCGGAATTACGCTACAAAGAATGGATGATTTATTTCATATTTCTCTGGGGATTCCCTAATACTTAAAAATGTCTGCTACTGCTACCATTACGCAATTTCCCATTAGGGGTAAGCAAATGAGATAGAATGCTACATGCGTCTATCTTGACATATATTCATAGCTTCTTCCAAATTTGAACATGCCATTTGATTATTCCCGCTTTGATATGACCAGATCTTTAATTTTGGTTTATTTGATCAGACAACGTTTTTCTTGGTCGACCTCTTCCTACGTTGCCATTTATTCTCGTCATATATATCTGTTCTTTTCAAATCTTTTTAAATGTATTAATTATTAATTGTTTATAGCCCTCTGGTACATCGATTTCTCTCGCATTCGTCTAAAAGGTTGCATTTCAAATACTGCTGAAATTTGCTTTAACCTTTTTTCTGCATTCATATTTAGCTTTCATACATAGATGTCTGTACTGATACTCCGGTGTGGGTCTTTTGTGTCAAATGCGAAATTTTTCGAACAACTTTTTTTACTTGACCATTGCAAATAATTTGCTTATTTAGGTACAATCTGAGAGTTCGATAAGAGTGGAAAACGTAGAAATATTTAAGGGTATGTTCTGAGTTTACACACAGTTCGGAAGCACCGGATTGCCATAATTTCTCATCTCACCCTAAAAGCCATTTTATTATCCTCATGCCTAAACTCTCCCCCATATTTCGTGGCTCGGTCCACTATATATATCCAGACTCGGGGCAATCTTCTTCGAATTGCGTGACGCGATTAAAAAATAGATTATGAGCTTTTTTACGACTGCGTATAAATTAAGTCAAACAAAAAGCGTATCGGCCCAACGAAACGATTGAAACTGCCAAACTGATTATATCGAAAGTGACTAGATTTATATGTTTTACGAATTTTTCATTAATTCAAAATCTTCATCAATATTTAAGTCTAAAAATTTATTTAGTTTATTAAAGCCACGCATTTATATTTCATATTTCAAAACTTAATTATCATAAGAAATGAGATCAAATTACATAAAACGTTGCTTGCTTCATGAAATATTATGTGGAATTTTTCAAAGTATGATAAGTATGATGTATGGGTTGTTTATTGTTAATTGTCACACAATTGTTGATATATTTTTTTTAACAAAACACGATATATCACACAGTGCATAAATATTGGTTTAATTTGACTATTTTTTGGCATCTTATATATTGAACATCCCGACATTTCGGATAGTATAAATTATTATTAATTATGAATATATGAAGTGTAATGAATTTTATTATCTTAATACAACTAATTATAATCACTAATTTATAGTGGTTTCGATTATTTTTTGACTGAATATTTAACCATAGTTAGGTAGCATTCATGTTGGCGGCCTCCGTGGTGTAGTGGTCAAGACGCTTGACTCACGCACGGAAGGTTCCGGGTTCGATTCCCGGTGGGAACGCAAAAATTAAAAATGTAATTTTTCTCAAGCCTGGTTGTTTTGTAATGTAATTCACCACTGTAATTGGGCCTCCTGGCCTGTTGTGGTGCAAAAAAAAAATGGGAAAAAAAATGGGTAATCTCGCTAGTTACTATGTAAATGCGTATAATAAAATTAAATATATATGGGTTTGCTTGCGGTATTGCAAAAACAGTTAATCTTGGAGTGATTTTTCACAAAAATAGCCCCCCGTGAAAAACAAATTATATCTAAATATTTACATTTACTGGTGGGTGTCTAGAAGTTCTGAATTATACATCATTTTAGTATTTAGTAAAAAATATTTTAAACAACAAAAACAAAAATTCAGTTTTATTTTAGTTGTATAATTTGAGTTGTATTTTATACAAAAAAAAACAAGGATTGAATATCATTATGCAAGCACTAACTGAATATCCCAAAAATAAAGTTTTTTTGTTTATTTAAGGGTTAATGGTATTTTTATCAGTGCGTTGCATAATGCACCCAGATACCAAAGTTGCACACGTTCTTTCGCGTGCTAACGTACCCTCTTACCGCTACAACTAAGGGTAGAGGGTGATTTTTTATTAAGTTTGCTACCCCTTGCTCGTAACCCCCCGGCGAATAATACCTACCCCTTTGGTGGAATGAAAAAAATGCATTAAAAAAACGCGTTACTGAGATATCCATGAAAAAATGCATTTGGTCCCCTTTAGAACGTACACAATTCAACTAGATGCATTGTTTCATTGGAAAAGCTTTGTTTGAATCGAAATAACGTAAAAACTGACAGATACAAACTTACATTAATGTTAGTATGGCTAAGTGGTTTCATTCGTATTGTGTAATATCTTGTATCGATTCTACAGAACATAAGTTTTAGGTGTGTTTTTCTTAACATATGCTCAAGTCTATTTATTCACCCTAATTTGTGTCATTATTACATATTTCCACTTGTTTATCTTAAAATAAACTCAAGTGTCAGTCTGATTACAGTGCCCCTTACAGCAATAAACATTTTTGTTTTTAACAATTTTATTTTAACCCTGTGATATTGACAGCTTTTTAAAGGATAAATATTGGTGAGTTTTATATAAGATATTTTACAAGTAAAAGATTTCAATTTGGAACAGTATGGATTATTTGTAAAAATGAATATATGTGTAGGATTTAATTATCACGTATTTCTTTTTCTAAAATTAAGATTTTTTCGTCAATTAACATATTTATATATTTAATTTTGTTATTTTACTAAAAATAAAACAATGGAAAAGGTATTTTTGTACAGTCAAATGAATAAGTATGATAAATAACCGATAAAAAGATAAATAAATGGATTGCCTACGATTGATAAACATAAAATATGTCGATTTAAAATTTATACGAAACCGTGTTATAAAAGTGGTTTTTTAGTTTCGTAAATTAAGACTTTTGATTGTATAATTTTTATCAAGAGTTTGGTTCCTAATGATATTTTCATTGTTATTCTTTACCTTATTCAAGAGCTAGGTTAAGGTAACTTTTACTAATTTAGAATTTCATTTTAGTGCGCACTTAACTCTCACATTACTAATAATCGTAAATTACCCTTTTAAATGTTTCAACTTCATATTTACATTAGTACAATGAGAAATAAAGAGTTAGCTCCACCTTTTGCTTTGATATAAAAACTCCTTTGTTCTTTAAATCCGGCAAGCTACGGAACCGACATTAATTATAATATCCGATTTTAAAACGTTTTTTAGGCTACATTTTTTTAGATGGGGTGGAAATATTAGGGTAGATCACAAAGTATACAAACAATAGTTGAATAATGAATCTACCATATCAAAAGCAAACGAAAATTAAATAAAAATGCCACTTTACAGTTTGCTTTAAAAAAATCTGGCTGTGAAGCAATTAGGAAAATGCATTTGAAAATTAATGCAAATACAAGTAAAAATTACTCGAGAATACAAAATAATATCCATACGGCAAAATTTTTCCAAAATATTGAACATTTAAAAATAAAAACTAACATACACCTCTACTGATTTGAAGAAATTGCTATAGTAATAAACATGCTAAGGACTCACGTCGTTTATATTTAAAAAATAAATAAATTAAAAGTAAAAGTAAAAATATACTTTCTTTGGAAGATCACAGTTATAAATAATTGATTATCATTTAAAATTTATTGTTAAAAACTTTTAAGTCATTCAGATAATTTTTGTAAGTTATCTTCAATTGTGTAAATTTATAATTTGCCCTAAACATGAGCGTTCACATTAAATAACATTGTGCTTGGATGAAATGGGTGGGTGATTAAAAGAAAAAGAAGCAAATAAATCAACCTATCAAATATGGTCGATGTAATTTAATTACATGTTTACTAAATTCTAGTATAACGGAAATAAAATAAAGTACTTTGCAAATTATAACAATTTGAAAATCAAACGTAATTTTTTTTTTTGAAAATAATTTTGTGATTTTCATTGTAAAAAATGTAAGCTATTTTCAAAAGAAGCTATTAAATTAATCTGCGGTGCCCACTTAAAAAAGTTTCTTTAATTCCGAAATGAAGAATGAAGCGCAGTAAAACGCAAATAATTGGGGGTAAGTTGAAACTTCTGAAAGAAAAAAAGAGGGTAGGGGCGGTATAAAAAACTGCTTTGAATACTTGTATATATTACAGGGATTAAAAAAATCTAGTACTGGATTTTAATTGTCATGCAAAATTAATGGTTGACGCCCTGTTGACGCCACTGAGAATGTTTTGATTGCTTTTTTTAATAAGTTTTTTCCTTGGCGGTTTTTTCTAAGGCGCCATTGGGGGGTTGTTTGCAGTTTTTTTTCTTTAATGAGCGATTTTGTGGTGCAATTTAATTGTTAGCAACACCAGCAATGATGGAAAGGGAGGAATATATTTTGGTTACGTTTGAAGAGTGTATAATTAAACATAAGTTCACTTTGCATGCGAATGGGTGATCCGATGATGAAAAAAAAAATGGGGGGTTGTTTATCTTCGTCACACGATATGCTAACGAATTGAAAATAAATAATTCACAACCGAAAATTGTTTTAATTTTTATAATATTTGAACAAACGATACCTATCTGTAATACATCGTATTCTATGTGTACTTAAAGTTTAAACATAATATTGTATACTTAAAAAGAGATTCTTAATATCGATCAGTATTATGACATTTTAGCGTGATTTTAAATGGCAGAAAAAATAAATAAAAAACATAATAAAAATTCAACCAACAATGCTGTACACACGAGACTAGAGATACTAAACACTCTCAAAACTCATTATATAATAGTTTAAAACTGTACAGTGAGTGACTAGAAAAAATAGAAATTCCAAATATATGTTTAATCAATTTAAAAACAATGCTCTCGAAAAAATTTGATACCAAATGTAATATTATTGTGTTTATATTAGTTCTTAAGATGTTATGAACTAACTTAATAAAATATACATGTAAATAATGAACATGTAAATAATTCATAAGCAATATTTTTTTTGTTTGAAGTTGTAATTGGTTAAAAAATTCATTGAATAATATTATGCTTATATGGTAATGGTAATTTGTGTAATTATGAGTGAAATTTTTCAACCGCAAGAAGTGATTTTAATAAAAACGATAGAATTTGATCCTAACACTGATGTTGTTTTTCAAATAAAAATATTGCTGATGATAATTCTAATTAGAAAATACGGATATAGGATAATTTATTAAAAGCGATCGACTCTTAGAGAACATGTGTAAATATTGTAATCTCAGTATGTTTATTTAAGATATTGTTGAAATTTAATACATTTCTACTTTAATTAAATAAGTAATGAACAATATTTTTTGCCAAAATATACATGCAAGTTTACAACCGAATACAGTTAGGTTGTAAGCACCTTTTCAAATACATGATACCATAAATTAAAAACAACGATTTCTTAATCGAACTTTTAAAATCTCGTTGGAATATAGAATTTAATTTTAAATATGATTCGTAATCTAATTAGATTTTCCCGGTTTCAAAAGCAACTTATATAAAATAAAAAGCTCTTTATACAACCGAATCTATTTACCTATATATAATTTACTTTTTATTTAAGGGTTCCACTAACCTTTCGCGTATAATCTACGAAGATCTCGTGTGGATATTGAAGTGGTGTTGATTCGAAAACTGAAATTAAGGGAAAAATCAAATTCAAAAATTTGTTTTTTAATTTTAATGATTTACATTTCCCTTTGGTTTTTAATTTTAAAATAATTAAAAACCTTAACAATAGATAAATTACAAAAAATAGCCTATTACGTATAAGTGGATTTCTAAAAAGCAAAAATACCAAATTTATGTGGAATTTAAAGGAACCGAAACGAGATTTCAAAATCATTTAATGTACACCGGGTAATGAAATACATTTAAAAAAAAAACCTTTGTTTGGTTAAATGAAGTAATTTATATACGTAACGTGCATAAAAAATGTAATTTATTTTAATACTCACAATTTTTGCTCCATTTATCGTTATAACATCATTGAAATTTGTAAAAAGTAATAGTGTATTTTTTTTAATGTATAAATCACACTTCGAAAAGGGTTAATGAAAAGAACGAAAGTATGAATATTCAAAAAATACATTTTTTAAATGTGTTACAATGGTTCTGTGATTTTTAATGGCGCGTGTACAAATAGGAGCCCGCCAATAATGTCCGCACATTTTATGTTATTAATTTTCTTTTTTGATATTCGATACGGCTAAAAAATTAATGTCCTGTCAATAAATCCAATAAATTTTACAATCCCTTATCACGCGCGCCTAAATATCAGTAGAATAGCTGCCATTGTTATGGACCATAGTGGAAACATATGGTTGCCAAAGGGTTGACATATATTTTTGTGATATAAATCAAAATAGATAAATATGAAAATACTGTTTCATTTTTAAAAAATCCTTATGAAAATAATAAAAAATACAATTAGCACTAATTGAAGGAACTAATGACTATGGAAGGAAGACAAATTTTTTGAGAAAACATTTATCGGTTAATATCTAAGCACTAATAATATGAGTATGTTGTGTTTATAAGTTAAAGTTCAAGTTTAAAAATCCATAAATTTGAAGTGTGTGCTTTTCTGATGACGAAATTAAAAATTATAAAATATGTAGGTATGTTAAAAAAAAACAAAAATTGTCATTATAATCATCTTTTTTCTATCACAGTGGTGCATAGGGTAACGCGTTGGCAATCAAATCGCAGTGCATCTAGATCATTTTCGTTAAATTAAAGGTAAGGTGATCAGTCTTACGCTTCAGGTCCAAAGAAAGTGAAACACTGCTGTGTTGAACCACCATCAAAACAAATATTTCACGTCGACCCTGCCAGGAATCGAACCCGGGACCTCAAAAACGTTAGGCAAGCGCACCAATTACATCAATACGAGGCCGATTTTTTCAGAATTTTTCCCTGAGAGTAAGTAGCCATCGAGTCGAAAAAGCTCGTCACGGATTCTGGATTTATTTCACAAGCTTAACTGTATTCTTCATCGGCCTGGACACGGAATGATTTATTTTATAGTTTCTATAAATATTTGATAACTATACTTTAACCTTAAAAACGTCTTTAATTTCCAATAAAAATACAAAATACATCAAAATCAAAGTTCTTTTTAAAGTACATTTAATTGAAAGTTTGGGAATCATTTTCTGATACAGGGGGAGCATATAACGACAAGGCTGTTATTATTTTTTTAAATTTTAATTTATAGCATTCCAAAATCGAGTCCGCGTGTACTCTCAATAAGCAAAAATGTCATTCCATAAACTAATGGCTTCGTCATGCCATTAAGTCTATAGGAAATGCCATAAATATTGTAAATTATATCGACGAATTAAATACAATAATCAGGGCTTCAATGGCAACATCTGTGTCGACCGGTAAAAATCGTTTTGATTTCATTAAATATACAATTAATACACTGAATGTTCACATTCCATGCTAGGCCTCGAAAAGTTCAGCTAACGACATCGTAACAAGGTTAAAATTAAATTTTGTACTAATATGTATAAGGCATAGTTATTGAAGACTTCATAAAATGCCCAAAATTTTACAAAACGTTATTATAAGATTTTATTATTCTGTGTCTATGCGTCTGTATAATCGTTATTTTCAAATACTTGTAAAAAAATCGTCGGTACCCCAAATTCACCGTTAAAAATACGGTGTTTTTGTGAAAATTGCAATTATCCGAATCAATTTGCTTAAATAAAAAAAACCTTTTACCAGCATTTTTACTACTTTGTAACGCCACACATATTCAATATCATTTTTGGACAGATCAAAGGTGTTTTGGATATTCTTTCATGTAGGTTTTTAGCAGCGTTTACTGTATATGCTCACACTTACTCACACCTGGACACTTACTTCCCCACAAACACACCTCTACACTTACTCTCATACAAATACACATTAACACACCCTTTTATTGTACCGCAATTTAATATGTAAGATTTTTATTTAGAAACTTCGCTGGTCTGTCTTAAAACCGTATCTTTTTTGTGTTATTATATCATTGTCAACTGTTTGTTTCTGTAAAATAAATAAATAAATAATAATAAATATATTAACGAACCTTAATTTGAGGTTCAACTACGTTCCAAGATTTTTTAAAATTGCTTTATTATTAATTGTTATCAAAATTACTATTCGTATTTACTTTAGTTTAGTTTGCAAAAAAAATCACAATGGTCCAAATGTTGTCCAATAGCATTTGTTACACTAACATTTTATTTAAATTACACATAATTATTTTGAAATTCTCTAAACGTTAGACTACACCGGTTCGGAAAGTTGTATGGAGAAATTTATATGTTTCGTATTCCATTGTCAGTTTTTATATTTAAAAATTTTGTGACGATAAAATCAAAATAACTTACATTATTCAAATGCTGTAAAAATTTACGTTTTGTATTTTACATACCTATCTACGCTAAAATAATACCTACTGTATGTATCGTCATCATCCTCTTTCCACACCTAATGGTGCATTGGGTGCACTACATTGGTACACCAATCACAGCGTATCTTGATAATTTTTGTTACATAAAGGTAAAGTGATCAGTCATACTCTTCAGGTACCAGTCTATGGACTATCAAATATTCTAGTATAAAAACACCGATTTAAATAACATTTCATATCATCCATGCCGGGAATCGAACCCGAGACATCTTGCATGGTAGGCAAATGCGCTGACCATTACACCACGAGGCCGACATTTTTTGCATGAAACTTTTACAATTTTTCAAAAATATTTCATTATGTACCTACCAACTTAAATGTAATATATTATCTTTATTAATGTATATCTATTAAGTATTACTTAATAAACAAATTACAACAGGGATGGAGAATATTTAAGAGAAATAAATATCGATGTACTAGAAAAGTAAATATGTAATTAGTTACTTTAAAAAAACGAACTGTTTATTAGATACATAGTATTCATTAGACCCGCATATTGACTTTATATACCATGAAACGCTTGAATTTTTATTTTTTATCCGTCATGTAAAAGCCCACTGGGTGTATATTTAATAGATGATAATTTTAAATAAATTTTAAATATACATAAAATAATAAAACTTTAAATTTTTATTCAGTGCACTTAAAGTATAGTATATCTATGATTTTATTCCATTAAAAGATGGGAAAACAAAAGTAAAACCATGGTATTTAGTTTGAAAACTCCCCTGAAAAATTGTTGTTTTGTAAATTTTTAGGTTTTTCAAACAAAATCTTCCATGATTTGTTTTGTTTGTAAAGTTGATTCGGTTTCAGCGCTGAAATACGGCGTTCATTGGCAAAAATAAAACTTAATATAGTTAACTTGCAGTTAAAATAAGAGCTTATATGTTCTTCGTCTTTGATATAATACATTAAAATAAGAGCAAACAGTAAACATAAGACAGTATTAAAATTAAATTATCCTAAGCATTTTACTATAAATAAGAATAAGTTAAGACTACCATTAATAAAAAAAAAAACAGAATACCAAAATTGCGTTATGGCATAAAGGTTTAAAAATGTAGGAATAGATGCCTGAATGTATGAAGAATAAAAGAGTTTAAATGAATTAAAAATAAATGTTACGTTTCCTGTAAGATGATGTAAATAGACATATAATTAAAGTAATTGTAAATATATGTAAATGTTTTAATTGTAAATGTAAGCTAACTTAAGAAAAAAAAACTCATAATCTGTTACATGAATGTAAGGTGAAGATGACTAATGTCTTAGACTACGTCCAGGAACAAAGAAATACTGCAGAACAAAACCACCCTTTTAATCTATGTTTCATATTCGCCTTCCCAGGAATCGAACCCGGGACCTCAAGTACAAAAGCAACAGTACAAGGCGTATTTATATATCCCCGCTCGATATCCTTCTTCAGAATTTTTGCCGGAGTGTAGCCATCGAGTCAAGGACGATCGTCCAGGAATTTTGTTTCTATTTCATATAGATAATTGTATTCTTCATCGGCCCGGACATGGAGAAATTAATAGTTTGCAAAAAATAATAATAACATTTACGTACACGAATATGAGGTTTATTTTTTAAGCTTACCGTGATAGGTAATTATTTATTTAATTCTGTAGATGTAAATACATTCTTCTTTATTGATAATGCCCATACCACTTTTAAGGATAAAAAATATTATTGTTATACATTTACAGTTCTTTTTTAGATATCCTTAAATTTCATTGATAACCAGAGCGTCATCAATTGTGTAAAAATATATTTTGAATCGAGTCATAACAGAGTGACTATGAGTTATCGACCCTCAAAAGAAATGAAGATTCATATGTTCGCATTAGGGTAGGTGTACTATACTCCCCACTAGTGATGCGCATTCCGTGTTGATAATCGAATAATTGGAAAATTTTTGTAACCTATGTTTGTTTTTATTCAGGATTTTTGAAACATCATATTCATATTTCTTGTTGGGATTCTCAAATATGAAGTACTAATACTGGTATCTAATATATGTTTAGTTGTAAAGATATAATTTTTTTGTATTTTATAGATATTTAAAATTAAAATGTTAGAAAGTAAAATTGTAATAAAATCTAACGTTCAAAAATTCCATCATCATCATTATCGCTGCTCTGCAACAATGCATTCATTCATTCAAATGCAACGTATTTCAATTATCGGTACGGTGAGCAATCTTACGCTTTAGGTTTTTCCAAACCACCTAAAACAATAAATGTTTCATGGCAACGTTTCCAGGAATCGAACCAGGGACCTCAAAGATGCTTAGCGAACGCGTCAATCACTACATTACTAGGCAGATCGATGAAATATGTTACAAAAATAACTGATCAAGCGGTTATTAAATATTCAATCGTAAAGATTATTGAATTTTTTATTCACTTTGAACTACTGAAAAGTCATCTAATGAACTGAAAATCCTCAACTACTACTCTCATCACGCAATTTTTCCCTGGGGGTAGGCACAAACGATGGACCACCACATATGTCCAGACTGGCAAACATCCCAAGCTTCTTCCACATTCACACATTTTGTCATACATGGCCTTCGGTTTTATCTGCTTTTGACATGACTAAATTTAAGATTTTGATTTATCTGATGATGCCTCGTCCTTTTTGGTAGTTCTCGTTCTATGTTACCGTTCGTTCCTGCCATATATATGTATATGTTTTACTACGCTATCATCATCCATTCGTTTGACATGACCAAACTATCTTAGAGATTTTAATCTTATCAACTATACTTGTCTCAGATTTGCACTCTCGCCTGATGTCATAATTTGTGACCTTGTCTTATATTTATTTCCCACATATTCTAAAATATTAAATTCAACCGCCTTAACTTTGTTTTCATATTTCTTCTACAAGTTCCATGTTTCACTCCCATACATAAGTGTTGGGACTAAAACTTTATTGTGCACTGCCAGTATAGCTTCGATTGACATATTTTTATTGGCAATTACTGTGCTTAGTGCGCCTTTCATTTTGTTGCCAGCATTTTTTTCTATCAACACATTTTTCTACTCTTCCGCCTCTTGAAAACATATTCCTCGAAATTAGCATTTTACACTTATGTTATGTTATAGAAGATTGCTTTAGTACATAAAACGTGGCATATATTAATGATTTAGTGAATACACCCAAAATAAACAGTCTTAAATCAAACAAGAACATGTGTTAGCCATCAATCGGCTATCAACCTCTTAGATTTTCCGCGATGAATTTCACTGAAAAAGGCACCCCGTAAGATCTTGAGGTTCTTTTTCAGCATCAGATCAGCATTTTCATGGTTCTGGCATTATATAATACTATGTAAGAGTCGTGTTGCTAAAGAACTGGTAGTGAACTATTCGATAATTTCGTTCAACGTGTGACGCACATCTCTACTTTGCACTATGCAGAATGCACACCTACCGCGATGGGTAATGAATGATTCTCATCCCCGGGGTACAATGGCCGAACCTTAAAATTTCTGGTTATAAGAAGGATACTGTCCATTCATCCTCGTGGAGCCATTCTTTTAATTTTTTCTCCCCTGACAAAAGATACAGTGTAAAATATCCATTTTTCTACCTCGAATTTCTGTACAAAAAGACCTCATCACAATGATTAAGGTGAAATTCGGGTCCCTTCCATTGTTTACATAAAACCGATGCTTAAGAATGCCGCTCTTTGGTTTTGACATAATATAGGGCGAGCTTACAAACGTGATCATTTTTAAACAAAAGCTTCGTGGCGAAATAAGCGCCCTGCGTAAAAATGCTTATCTGCATCTCCGAAAAACATTTTTAGGTTGCGTCCATTGATATTCTTTCCAGAATCTAAAAAAATAATTTTAAAACGTAAACCAGAAGATTTGATTCATTTGAATATTAAGGTCGAAATACATACATCATGCTCTGGTTCTTTAAAGAATATTTTTCAAAAACATTGAGTTAGAAATGTGCGACAGAACTTTCAATTACTGAACATTTATAGGTACTAATACACAATTTTCGATATGTTGATATAAAAAGATACTACCAAGAATTGTAAAAGCCGTAGTAAATAAAATGAAATATTAAAAAAAAAAGTTTTTTATAAAAATATAATACTCAATATGTAAAAAAAAACGGATTGTTAAAATATTGTTACGCATTCTTAAAAATATATATAACCTAAATATATAAGGCACTGTTCGTATGTGTGTCCTCAATAGACTTGATGTCGTCGATGGACCGATTTACGTGCGGCTTTCAGCGAAATGTAGATCTTGGCCATGAGCATATTTACAGCTCTTAAAATTCTCAACTTATTAAGTAGAAAAAACGTTAGGAGCGTAAATTAATTTCGTTCACCAGGGCTGCATTTGCCGAGAATGCACATACCGAAAAAATAAAAGGAAGTAATTTTGTTTGGTATTAAAAAGAGTTTGTTTTTGAACGTTCATTTATTTTTATTTATGTTTACTTATTTTTTATTTTATTTATGTATCGCATCTAAAATACGCATATTTATTTTTTATTACAGGACGCACTAAGCCAATTTATATGGCTTGTATTTAATAAATATAATTCGTCAGTAAAATCAACTTTGCGAATATTTAGCCTAATTGTCAGTTGAAACTTACCTTTTAGATAAAATGACCGTGACATCTATACGAAACTTGCGTACATAGTTGCCGTTTTATCTTTTATAAAACTCGTAAATAAATATTTCAAATAGATTATTCTAACAACTGATAAATGAATTAATGTTCTTTTGTGTTTTGTAAACAATTATCGATTGCGTTACTGACGCGTACACAATAAACTTTAATAATTATTACAGTATCATGAAACTTTATATAAGTTGTTCTAATTAACACGTTTTTCGACAAAAGTTATTACCGAAGCTAATTTTGGTTCTTAAAAGGGAGAGAATATTAATTTAGATTCGTTGACAAAATTATAAACTAAACTTGCTAAACCAGCCTTTAGGGTGTTAGAAAATTAACTTTCACAACGACAATTATTTTTTTAAATTATTTATTCAAGCACATGATTTCAGATTTGTATATACAACAGAGATAAGGTTTTACTTTTTGTTTGAATATGATATTTAGAATAAAAAACAAGGTTTTTTTTTTCAGTAATTTGTATATTCTAAATTTCCAAATGTTTTTGCTTGTAGTTCATCAAGGGATGTAAAAAATCATCCCCTATTTGAGTCTCTCCTTTGTTTGCACAAGTCTTACGAACCAAGGTGTTGGTTCTTTGTGATTTTCAAGGCTTTGTTTCTGAAATCAGCATCCACGTGTTATATTTCTGAATACCTGGACATCGTGTGTGGTATTTTAACAATTAAGACTGGTTTGAAATAAAAGTTTTCTAAAACTTATTACTTGCTCAAAACTTAAACGGACGCAATGTTTAGAGTAACAAATTATTTTGGACAGGTAAACAACGTGATACATTCATTATTTTCAGAAACAATATTTTCATCACCATTCCCTTACCCGCGCCTTATAGTGCATAGAGCACTGGGTTAGTACACCAGAATCACTTTTGGCTATAAGAAATGAAAAATAAGTATTTTACTTCAGGTGCCATTTAAAGGACATTATTATTCGTTTTGTATATTGTAAATTATGTGTTTAGGCTAATGATGAATACAGTTCTGTATACTGCAGTTCTGAAATAGAACCAGCACCTAGGATGAGTGTTTTCGACTCCATGGTTGACCTCAGGTAAAAACCTTGAATTAGGAAATCAAATGGAGATATGTCCGCCTCGTTAGACAGTGGGTGGCGTATTTGTCTACTATTCTTGAGGTCCTGGTTTGATTTCAGGTAGAGAAGACATGAAATACTGATTTTAAAGGTTATTAAAACTGCAATATTTCATTGTTTCTGAAATGACGTCTAAAACCGACTGCATTTGGTTTAACATTGCAGTGTCCTTTGCACCACTAGAGAAGGGAATGATGATTGATGAAATATTGTATTTATTTTAATTAATTGAAATAATTTGTTACTGTTTGATCCTTGGAATTAAAAAATAAGAACCTTTTAAAACGGTTTTTTTGAAGACTTTGTATAAATATTGTCTTAAAAAATAAAAGTTAAACATAATAATTAAAATTAACGTAGTACGCCAAAAGTCACCAGTCCACAATTTTGAAAAAAATGAGATATTGGTGTTATCGGGTGCAGTAAGGTCAATTTTATGTTCTCCTAAAACAGCTAAGCCGAGTTCATTAACTGTAATAATCACATTCTGTAAATCGAATTAATCACAAAAACAGCATTTTTTTATTTGCTGAAAACACCCACAGAAATTTTTTATGGTATAAATGCTGATGGGAATATTAATGCATCCAGAAATCTAGTTATCTTAACTAAATGAAAGTCAATTAATGCTTAAGTACTTCAATTTTATGAATTCATTCATTTTAAAATATTTTTTATAAAAAAAACACGTTTTAATACAGAACGTCACCTCATACATTCAAAGCAATTAATGAGATATAATTCAATATTAGATCTTTCTGTTTTTTGCGAAATGCATATGATAGATAAAAAACACAAAATTCTTTTTTACTCATAATTAAATTATTTTTAAAGTTATTAATACTAATGAATTGTGATTATTTATAATTAAGTACCATTATTTAAAATTTAAAACAATATGTTCAATGAGTGATGAGTGATGCATCGGAGTTTTATTTATTATTATTTATTTTATTTTCTGTAAAATGCAAATCTTACGTTGTGTGGTCGGTCAGCCAGACTTTAGGAATCATAAGAACTTGTTGAACATGTAATTAAATCTTTTTTTGTATTATAAAAAAATTCATGTTTAAATTATTTATCATTTGTCAAAGTAAAAAACATTCCAGCTGTTTTGAAGATTTGATTGTTTGCTCTTTTAACAAAAGTTCTAATATCTCAGTTTAACTTTTCTATGTCTGGCTGCTTTCAGCACGTTTAAAAAATTTCGAGTCCTGGCATATTTTTTTAAAACAAAAACGCATCTTTTCTGGCAGTAAACCAGTTAGTGGTAAATTTCACTTTTAAGGCTACTGTTAAAAACTACAGAAAAATGAATTGAATTTAATAAAAAATATTCGACAAGTGGAATCGAAAAATATATTGCCTGCCATTAAATTTATGCAAAAAGAATTTAAATTAAATGATGATATTTAGAATACAGGGAAGAATATAAGAAAATATTTTAAGAAAATTATATTTATTAAAATGAAATGAAGAGAATTCTCTTGAGAATAAAATATGGAAATTTAGGGATAATGCGTTAAAGATATTTCATAAAATGCTATTTATGTATTGGGAATAGTAAAATTAATAGAAATGTTGATTTTGTTTACATTTTGATGATATTTATCCAAACATTATTCCCCGAGCTTTGAATTTAGAACCATAAACTAAATTTGATTTTTTTTCTTAATTTTAGAAATACGCGGAACCTTTTAGGAACAGAATAAGCCATATTATTTAAGAACAATACTTAGATAGAATACGATTGCAAGCTAAAAAAGTTGACTTATTTGATAAATAATATAAAAAATTTATAAATAAGTTTACGTAAATAAATAAATAATATGTATTTTCATACATTCTTAAATATTAACTAAAATAAATTTGATCAATTCATGAAAAGTAAGACTCGTGTACAATGCAGCGCCTTGATGATGATCTCTCTTAAAATGTCTTTTTGCATTTTTATTTATTTTATTATGTAAACCAACAGTATATACAAGTACATACGTTGTTTTTTTTAAATTATCAGAGTAGGACACCCAAAAAAAATTTGCGCTGAAGATACAATAGTTAAAATTTTGTTATATAAAACGAATTTTGTAAATCCGAAATTAAATAGATGTGTTTGAAATAGTAATAAATAAAAAAGGTATGTGCTTGCTAATGTTTCTATGACTCAATATTTTTAAGACCTGTGACTTAATTTTAAGTCCATTATCATGAAAAATATCAGCCTCGGTAAATTTATAGTTTTATAGTATGTTCGCATATTCTAGGTATTGTAGATTGTTTAAAATATACGATTTTGTCTTGCCGATCTAGAAAGCACACGAAATGGAAGTCTTTTAAGTAGATCACGGAAATGAATTTTATTGTTTACTAGTTAGTACAAAAAAAATAGGTCTTAACATTATTCTTAGATCGACATTTTAAGCTAAATACTTAAATCTTTTTTTTACAGACAGAAACATTTAATCACACGTGATGATATAATTTCAAAATAATCAAAACGAATATTTAACTGGAAGTATTTTTTTATTATGGATGACTCATGTAGCACCATAACCGTAAATGATTTGGAAAGAGCGGTTTGGTAACTAAAACTAAATCTAATTGCTGAATAAATACCTTCAAGGAAATATCTGCACATCTGTCGTTACAAAATCAATTAGAATATTGTTTTTACTTTTACCGCTATCCGTGAGATTTAAAGAACCCATGTGCACGGGTCTACCCTCAAATTTCTCATAAACAATCTCCGAAACAAGCCAATTTACGCGGACAAAGGGCCCAAGTTGGCGGTACCCTTTGCCCAAAGAAATCGGATTTTTTCTTGAAAACCAGAAGCGTAGCAAATGAAATAATGACCCTGGCTCGCTGCCCGCTATACCCTCGCCCCGCTCTGAAAGGGTGGATGGATAGTTGTGAATTTATCTTCTGTTGTAGAAATATACTCAGGTTCACCTATTTACGAATTCAATTTTAAAATAACTGTACTGATAATGATTTTTAAAATATAATTGATAATTATGATGGAAGCTGAATATAATGGAAAATTATGATGGCTTCGTGGTGTAATGGTCAGCGCATTTGCCTACCATGCAAGAGGTCTCGACATGATAAATATGAAATATTATAAAAAAAGGTGTTTTTAGACTAGAATATTTCATAGCCCTTAAGCTAGGGTTTCCTAGGACAGCGGTGCCCGTATCTTAACGGCCGTAGTGAACGGTGATGCTGTGGACAGCCGTCGTAGTGGTGACTAGAGAGTGGTTTTTTTTTTAACGGTGTTATCAACACCATTTTTATAGGAAACCACTCTCTAGTCACCGTTACGACGGCTGTCAACCGCGTTAATGTTCACTACGGCCGTTAAAATACGGGCACCGCTGTCCTAGGAAACCCGAGCTTTAGACTGGTACCTAAAAGCGTAAGACTGATCATCTTACCTTCATGTAACAAAAATGATCAAGATACGCTGCGATTGTAGTACCAATGCAGTGCCCTATGCACCCTTAGGTTTGGAAAAGTAATGATGAATTTTAGCAGGAAATTATATGCAACAGAGATTTCAGGAAAATTATGTAAAGCTGATGATTTAGTTTCGCCCCGTTAAAACCCTGAGCTCGAGAAAAATTTAAAACTAATTTAAAATACGTATAGTGAGTTTTTTTTTCTGACATTTCTTGGTGGAACTGCATTTTGTTTATAATAATAAAAATACTTTATAGTTTAATTCCACTTTTATTTATAATTTTTTTACCAGTGACCGGGTTTCGTCGTGACGGACATCGTCAGACTGGTGGAAGACTAAACAAATTTCTATGTTATATACAAGTGCAAGCAGGGGTTTGTAAATCATGATTTTATAAAATTATGTAAATAAAAGAATTTAAATTAAAATCATTTAAGTGAAAGGTAATAACAATTATAAGAATATAAGTTTTGTTTGTATGTATATAATAAAAACTGGTGTAAAATATATAATTTTATGAAGTTTAATAATGAAAATGTATTTAAATTACATGTATTTAAATTTAATTAAAACTATAACAGGGGCCGCTGGTTGGTAGTTCCATCGACAGCTATGTCTCCTTGGGTCTCTGATGTGGGTATTTGCACTTGTATATAACATAGAAATTTCTCCCACCAGTCTAACGATGTCGGTCACGACGAAACCCGGTCACTGGTAAAAAAATTATAAAATAATTATAAATAGAAGTGGAATAAAACTATAAAGTATTTTTATTTTTATAATTAAAAATACGTCTTAAACAAAAAATAATACCGTGGCCGCGATTATAAACGGCAATTTTTGTCGGTATATGCTGAGACGGTATAAACTAATATTCATATTTATATACATATATACAATATATAATATGAAAAATTCAAAGTATCTTGATCAGTAACAGGCAATTGAACATGTTTATAAAAAAAATAATGCAAACACATTATATTTTTCATACAGAAAACTTAATTTTACTTTGTAGATAAATTTTATTTTTTTATCAGAATACGTACCCTGGACGGATATTCAGATAATGTGGGTATTATAGATATTTACATACCTACGTTGGTAAGTCTTTACTAAAGTTCTAGATGCATTTCAAAAGGTATTGCTATCGTATTTCTGGGTGGTCTAAATTCCAACTTAAAAGACCTAATTAACATAGCATAAAAAATATATTTACACTAAAAAATATCAAATATCTCACCAAAAACAAATATAATCTTTCAGCGATAAGATACCTGAATGAAGATCGCAAAAGCGCCCACAATTTTCAAAAATAAAATAAATATTAAAATAGGCCCCAGGGGTTGGAACCCCAAACACCTTAACAAACACGGTTGGGCCAAATATTCGCGGCAAGTAGTGTTATTATTTGTTCCCAGGATTCATGTTATTTATGGTAAGGGGTCAAAATAACCCCAGGATAAGGGATGCTTCTTGACTGACCGTTGCAATGTTGAAATAAAAGATTGAATGAAAGGACCCTTTGCAATTTTTTGAATGATTAAGGGTTTAGTACTTATAATAAACAGTAATTAAATTACACATTTAAAATAATGTTTTTTAGTTTTCAGTCTCAGACTTATTAAAAATTGACAGTATGGATATTATTTAGTATGGTAGATAATAAATAAAAGTTATATGAAATTTCAATCATTTAATTAGGAAGAAAATAATAAACGATTACCAAAAGTTTTTTTAATCTAAAAGTACTGTTACATATAAACAGAATAATATGAGGTGGTATTCGGAGTAATCGTGTATGTTTTTATCGTTTTATATTGTGTTATTATTTTAAAAATATAGGTACGAATAATATTAGAAAAGGTCCAGCTATGAGTTATCGTAATTCATGAAAACACTTTTTTTTGTAACATAAAATTTTATTAATAAAAAAATAAAATAGCTGAATATTATTTAAGCGTTTTCAGGGGATACTTCGCAAATTGTCACTATGTATACTATGCATTAATTAATAATGAAAGGTTTAAGAAGGCAATGAATTTATCGAACCTAATGTAATCAAAATAGTAATAGTAAAATATGAAGAAGCTATTTGTTTTTCTAAAAAATTAAAATACTAAAATTGTTCCAAGATTAAAAAGAGAAAATATTTCAATAGTTTTAATTTGTTGTGGTTCATCATAATTTGTTTACCACAATAAATAAAATATATGAAAATTGCTACTCTGCTACTTACGAAAGCGAAATACATTTGAATATGATAAAACCATACGTAAGTATCTATTTTAAAAGTTTTAATTTAGTTTATTGGTACATTTAAAAAAAAAATATATGGTGAAAAACGTTAGACGCCAATCGGCTATTTTACTAAATTAAAATATCTCGGTCTCACGGCTCAAAGGTCAAAGGTTCGAATTCCACTCTACCCAAACCTAATTCCCATTTTCTACCACTGCTACTACTACTACCATCACGCTATTTTACCGTGGAGGTAGGTAAAGAAAATGGACCGCCACACACGTCTATCCTGGCATACATTCCTAGCTTCTTCCACATTCATACATCTTGTAATACGCGACCTTTGGTTATGTCTACTTTTGACATGACCAGACTTAAGATTTTGGTTTATCTGATCATGCTACGTCTTCCTTGGTCATCCTCGTCTTACATTACCGTTCATTTTCGCCATATATACTTGTGTTACCATTTTTTCGTCGTCCATTCGTTCTACATGACCAAACCATCTCAGAAACCCTTTCTTTATCTTATCGATTATACTTGACTCGGATTTACACTCTCGACTGATTTCATCATTCGCAACCCTGCTATACATTGATTGCCCACACATTTGTTTAAGAGATCGCATTTCAATCGCGTTTACTCGGCTTTCATCTTTCCCCTACCAGTTCCATGTTTCGCTTCCAATATTAAGTGTTGGGACAAAAACTCCGTTTTTCACTGCCAGTTTAGTTTCGATTGACATATTTTTACCAGCAATTTTCAAATAGTTACAACTCGTTGAAAATGGCTTTCAAATAAAAATATTTTGGTGAATCTTTAGAACGCAAATATTTATTTTAAAAAAATATGATAAACATTTATTAATTTCAAATATCCTAGCCAACGCAATCTGTTTATTTTAATGTTATACTAAAAATTAAGAGTAAGTAAAAAAAAATCGGAAAAAAGACGTTGTAAATATCTTGTATTGAATTTTTCGGGAATACGACTCCAGACCTCATTAATGTGAAGCTCTTATCAATGAGGAAGTTAAATGGTTTTTTTATTTTTTTTATTTGTTAAACGACTATTAAACTAAGCCAAAAATTTTTTTTTTCAATTTTTATATATCGTATTATCAGCGCTTCGATTTTTTAAAGTTTTGCATTTCTGAAATAACCCCGCGTGTGATGTCAGAGTTGCGTTTCCGCTTATTCTCATACAATTCATCCCATTGGTCCATCCATGGCAAGCAAACCGGAAATCTTCCTTAGCTCTCATATGATAGGTTGATTAATATGAACCAGTGACGCCATTCGAAGTAGTCCGATTTAATTAAAATGATTTTTTATTCTTTTTTCGGACATTTTCAGGAAACTTGGCCGTACAATTTATTGCTGCAATTTTTACCGCGCGTAAGAAAACATTTATTTTATCCAATTTCCCGTAGGGCTGAAGTTACTCATTCAATGCAAAACGCGAGTCAAAGGATGATAATTGTATACAATATGTTCATACAAGTAAAAATCGGGCCTGTACGCGTTTAAATTCTGAAATAATGGCGTAAAAACTTAATTACCCCATGGCCCGGTAGTTTAAATTTTTAAGTCTATCATTTCGAGACATTCAAATGATAAGTACAAGTATTAATCGATCCCAGCCTCGGTCACTGCATTGTTGCCAGGATTTATACAATGGAATGCAACAATGTTGCCACATTATCTTTCATAAAAATGGCCGCAAATAAAGGCTGCACTGTTAATGTCTTTCGTAACACGCCGGGGCCTGTTTGGATGCTTCATAAAACGCCAACTGTCAATGTGATTTGTTATTCGCATTGTTGAAAAATCTTATTTAATATCCTGATGAGATTACTCGCCCTTTGTCTGGATAATTTCATTTAAGTCTTCAAAATACGCGTTTAAAAGAAATTTCAGATTTAATGAGAAACTGCAGTAAGTATGACTTCATACGTTTAACACGTTGAATTAAGGTTCAATAAATAGGATTGAATCAATTAGAATCATTTTCTATTCCCCCGTAAACATATTTATAAATTTGATAAATTGAATCTATAATATGAAACAAAAATCATGGATTCTACTTCTTTATTAATTATGTATGTATGGAACTCGCAGTATAATACCATAGCTATTCTGTAAACTGTGTATACAATTGATATAAAATAAGGCTAAAAATAATATTTCCTAATAATTTAAACATGTCACATTTTTTTAAGACAAGGCTAATTTTTACTTTTAAGGGAGAAGTTATTAAGATTAAAATTTATCAGTTATTGAAGTTCATAAAACTCAACAGATGAAAGAGTTAAGAAAATGTGGATTTTTAAACATAGGCAGAATGGTAAATAATACGCAGTTTGTTGAGTGGCCACATAAACAATATTTCTTAATTTTTATTTTACATTCTGATACTTTATTAAAAATTATGTTAAATTACAAGATAGGCATAGGATATCAATATGATGACAATTAGTTAAGGCTTTTGATTTTCTAATCGAAAAATTTTGTTGTGATAACGGGGAGAGTTTCCACATAGTTGGTATTTTTAACAACTCTTGTGGTTTTGTTGAAATTTTTTGACCCTCTAACTTTTTTTTTTCATTTAAACTGTTGATAAATTAAAATAGTTATAACATTTATTTGACAAAATAATATATTTGAAAACAAATCATACTTGTTAATGCTATTGTTAATTTAACTTATTTTAAAAAAAAGAGAGAAAAGAGTATTTTGTTTAGTTTTGTCTGGTAGTTAATTGTATAGTTTCAGTTTGTTCAGAGTAAATATGGGAAGAATGAAGAAATAGCTAAATGTATGCACAATCTCATGAGTTTTTATCTGAAAAATATTATATAGAATATTACAATCTATCATAGGAGCAGATTCAAACCTACAAGCGATCTTATCAGAGTGTTACTATTATAGATAATTCATAATCGTACCTTAAGTTGTAAGTACGTACGCGGCCGTGTGTACTTATTCAATAAAATATAACGACTGAGCGTAATTTGAATAATTTCCGAGAGTGCGCGATCTTTCATACTTCATACTGCACGATATCAAAATCTGATCATTTTGTACATGGCTCCCGGCGAACTTCAGAACGCGCCGAGTCGTCAAGATGGCCGCCGCAATAAATCCAGCCCGCGCAATTACCTATGACAACTGCATCATTACGATTTGCGAGAGTCGGCCCCAGGTGTGAGCTGTAGCAAATTTTCGATCGTGATTGATAACTGTGACAACGGGAATGAGGAATGGCTAATCGGTCTGGTTTGACAATCGGTAAAGCGCATTGAGAGACGAAGGATCGGGATAATACAGCTGCAAATGCAGGTACGAATGCGTTTGTCAAAGACAATGAAAAATCCAGGTACACGCAATGGGGGATCCAAAAACTACGACACCGTTTGCGATAATTAATTATTATTTTGCACATTCTTACAAAATTTTCGGAAATAATGCGCGTGTATCACGTACGTACATATTTTACCCACTTCAAATTTGGCAGGATTTAAATACAGTTGTTGTACTGAATGTAATTGAAATAATTCTTTGTTTAGACAGTTCATTTTTAAAAGCTCTATTTTAAAATAAAATCATTTGCGTAAAGCATAAGTTAAAAAGGCCTATGCAGATAAAATGCGAAACATTTGTTTAATGCTTCATAGAACAGCAAAAAAAGCTTTCATAATAATAATTACTAAAACTTAAATTCTTTTTTTTTTCATGGAAAAATAACCAAACAGAGGTTTGTTTTTATTAATATTGTCATGCAAAGAGATATTTAAAATGATATTTTTTATTTACAAAATTCCAGTGTTTTGAATAAGTGCATTTAAAATGATTGCTAAACTGCCATAATTTTATTTCGACAAATATCACAAAATGAGTTATAATATTCGGTAATGTTCTTAAATAAATTGTGAACCATTTGATGTCCAAAGCAAACAGCAATAAAAATTATTTTAGTGCGAAAAACGGCATTATGCTTTTTTTAATGTTTTTAAGTTTTTTAAGGAGTAAAACAGTATTTAGAAATTCATGATCAAAAACGCAGTGTAGATATGACACACGCTGCTTTTATACTGAGAAACAATTGATTTAATGTGTTTTAATTTATAATTACTTACAATTTTTTATAATTTGGATTTTGGATAGAGTGAAAAATATTGAAAAGCGTAGTATCTTAAAATACGACATTTGCAAATAGCTGCCTTTATGCTTATGACGGCAGTGAAGGTTTCAGCAAAAGATGAAAAAAAATATTATGCTGGTTGGAAAATATGAATGCGCAAAAAACAATTATCATTATTGGTGAGGTTGGCAGACTTTCTGGTCCACCTGTACATTGATTGTTTATGATCCCAACTTCCTATCTCTTTAGTAGATTTGACACGGTCGTCCCTGAGGTACCGCTGGAAGCAGCAACAATATCGGTAATGCCGGACAAAATTCACAACAATAGGTTAAATAATTACTTTTGAAACAAGAACTTCTAAAGAACCGTTGGCGCTAACAATGCGAAGGAAAACATTGTAGTGAGGCGGCCTTCCTCAACAGGATTAACGAATTCACCCAGTGTGCGAGAACTTAAGCACAAAAACAGAGTTAAATTTCACCACTTAGTAAAATAAGCAAACTATTATTTGAAGAAAATTTCACTACGAAAACAAATGGAAACGATGTTTTGAGAACGTTGATCATTTGTGCTAAGTCTACCCACAAAAAGAAAGTACAGAAACATTTGTGCAGTTTCAGAATGATTTAGTTATAAATGATTACTTTATCATAATAATAATTTCCCTATCAGCACCTAGCGGTGCAAAAGGCACTGTATTTGTACTCCAACTGCAGCGTGTCTTCACATGGAAAGTAAGGTGATCATCAGTCTTATTCTTAAGATAGGACTCCGGAAGGAATGAAATCTGCGGCTTGGGTCTAAGAGGGCCAATGTCGTAAATCGTAATATTACGGAAAAGCAATTATTTACCCACCTTCTGACGTTATAATGAACTCTTTTTTTAATTTATTTATTTTATTTCGTTCTATGATACTCGTAAACATAGTCTAATATATATTTACAACATAATATTTACATCTATATTTATTCTAACATTATTTATTACTATTACACACTTACTATCCTAATTCATTGTATTCAAACTGTTCAATATGTACACTTATATTCACCTATGTATATTCACTATTTACAATATATTATGCATAACCTAGTATTTAAAAAAATAATATTTAATCTTTAAATATATTTGCACTTTTTTTTTTTAAATATGCTTTCTGGCATTTCCTTAAATAACTGTATTTTTTTTTACTTATTTCATAGTAAATATTAGTAAAAAAACATTTCCGCGTGTGTATAAAATAGTAAATGATCTATTTTTAAATTGACATCGATTGTCTACAAAATGTTGGCATGAAAATATGAAATCTGACATTGGCCCGCTTAGATCCTAGCCACAGAAATATTGCAGGAAAGTACCACCCTAAAAAATATATTTTACGGACCTGTAAGGTAGCCGATCGCACCAATCACTGCATAACAAGGTGGACTTGTCTCTTTTACAGTATTTTCCACTCAATTTTTATTTCCAGAATTTTCCAGGGTTCTGGTTCATTTCCATATTCAGAACAGTGTTCTTTATCCGTCCCCCACACATTGTGTTCTTAAATAATTTTTATACTCAAATAAATTTAAAAAAATTAAACACACATGCTCGTAAATAAATACACGTGCTTGGTCTATTATAAAGGTGGATCCATCTTTATTACAATGATGAATAAATACAGTGTTAGTAAAAAAATATTTTGTGTGACTAAAAAAAGTGAACTAATCAGATACAAATCCAACGATGATCAACCTGTAGCATTCCTAAGTTGATATTTAAACTAATTAAATTAACTGATTCGAATCAAATACTTTCAATCAAGACCCGTGACACGAGGTCTTAACATATTAAAACACGTAACAAATATAAAAAGCCTACACCAAATCGTCACTGTAACATAAACAGATATAAAATGAAATTAAACTTTTCGTACATGAACCATTTAACTAAATTCAGTACTGAAGAACGATTAAATAATATTTATAAAATCATGCATGAGTTACTTCATCAAAATGTTTGAGTGATGGTATTAGATAGGAAAAAGCGAGGTATTTTGGTTTGGTGTTTTGATGAATGCGTTAAATTTAACTGTCTATTTTCGTGGTTTTTCACAGCGTGTGTTCAATATTGCAATGCGCATTCCTTCATCAACTTCACACAATTTCATCCCGACAATAGTCACGGATATTTTCATCGCTTTAAACAATCTAGATCTTCTCAAATCTTTAAAGCTCGAAGAGACGAAATCAACACTTGGTAAAAGGAATAATACATTTAGAATGAGTGTCTTGCGTGCTGAGGGAATTATTGTCCGTTTTTACCAGGCGCAGAGATTAGTTAGTCGATGTGGCTTTAACAATCTAGATGTTATCAAATGGAACATTTCGAAGAGTCAAATACTGAGCTCTGTAAAAAAGGAATGAAAGCTTTGAATATGTGTCTTTCATGTCACAGGTGTCGTTGGTCACTTTTTACAGGGTGCTGAGATTTGACGGTCGATGTGTCGAATTTAGGAGTAGATTTATCTTTCGATACGAATCTAGAACTGTCAATCACGCAGACGCGGTCGTTCCATGGTCAAAATCGTTGAAAAGAACTTAATATTCGGTTTATGTATTCACAAATCAAAATAAATCAGATGGATTCGTCTACAAAAATCAAAATGGAATAATAATTTAACGTAGGTACGAAAAAAAGGTGATTCTATACATCACACTGATAATTTGAGCGATTTTGAGTCAATGAAGCGTAATATTTTTAGCGAATAATAAAATCACAAGGCTATAGATAGCGACAGTCTTATGTAAACTAAAACACTATTTTCAGTTTATCTAAAGTTTGGAACAATAGTATGCACCTACTATGTGTTTATCTTTACAGGGAGTTTTTTAATAATAATAATAATAAATCTTTATGAACCAAAATATATTCAAAAGAAATGCGGTATTATTGACAACTCTGAAATTATGCGGATCATTAGCTTTTATGTTCCAGATTTACAATACAGTTAAAATACAATTACTTATTTTTAATCCATTTAATATATTGTATCGGTATTTGTAGTACGTGATATTTCCCTATTATTGTGATCTCCGAGAATTGAACCCGGAGCTTCCTGCGTTCTGCAGACATCATAATCACTTTACCACTGGGCTTGCATTACTTAATTCTTCAAAAAAAAACCATTTGACGCATTAACTGAATTTCATTTTTTGCCTAACCTTTGACATTTTATTATTTACCGTTCTCCCGATATATCTGTCTCCCTTGTCTTTATCATTCAATATTATCCGATGCCGATGTCTTAGTTTGATGGAGATTTCAGATAAGACTCGGTCCATTGGGGAATCTCGGTATGGAATGAAAATTTTATCCTTATGATATGTATTAGAGTTGCTAAGCTTCTAAACTTTTGTAACCTTAATTTGTCGTATCCATCGAGCAGAAACATTTAACTGAAAAATTGGATTTATATTATCGTCAGCAGAAATATGAAATACTTAAGGAAAAAAGTAAAAATTAAATAATATAACCGCGTAGGTTTAGTTTATGTAAAATAATTAAAAATAATTTAATATGCTAAATGGTTTCAGCACTTGAAGTAATATTTTTAACAAACAAATATGATTTATGATTTTCGCTTTGTACCGGAAGAATTCATCCGATTTCTACATAACGCCAATATCCCTAAAAGTAAAGGCAAATTTTATAAAAAAAAGGGCGCTAAATACGTGTGGAGACGAAGCTAGGGCGTGTATTGTCCCACACATTTAGCCTGCCCGGTAAAGGAAAATAGAAAAATTAATAAAAATACTGCTAAAGTTATTTTGAATTATTTTTCTTAAATTTTAAATTCAGAGTTTGAAAAAAAAGTAGTTTCTTTATCAAATGAAGGGTTATAAAATTATTCAATAAATCATAGCATCTTCACCGTACACTAAACAAATATCGTGAGCAGCTTTGGTAGCTTAATTCCTCGTTTGAACGCGAACAGAACGAGATGTCGATAATTCTCACTCTTGTCTACTTGACATTCCACTTTGAAGGCTTCTAATAAAATAAAATAACACATGTAAAGTAAAAACAAACACAACATCTTGGAGTGCTGAAAATTTTCTTTGGAATGTGGTAGTCTTTGCCCTTTTTTAAACTTTTGTTGCTCAATTTTAAATTTGGAAAAAAACGGACGCTACATGTGTTAACACCTAATACAGAGTTAAAAAATATCATTTTTTCAGTTTAGTTTTTTGGTACAACAAACTGAATAAATACTTGAAATTTCATAAATAAACCGCATTTATCGTGTTTATTAACATTAAAATAGTAAATATACTAAAAATATTGTAACAATTGTAGTTTTTTTTTTATTGATAAAAAACGATTTTTTTTAAAGATACATGTACTTAAGTTTTTTGTATTGACTCAAACATTACAATTTTCAGACCTTTAGAAATGTCTATATTATTTTTTAATTTCTTCATAATATTTTTGAAAACTTAACTCTTAAATTTTAAATTTCATGTTATTATAATCAACTCTTTACCAATTTTGTGTAAGTATGACTTTTAATTTTGAATCTTTCTGTTAAATTTCATTTTTTTTGTTCTTATTTGGTTTCCAATGTAATCTGCTAAACTTTTAGATCATTCATAAATTGAGAAAAACGAAATAAAATGTTCAGCATCAGTATGTCTAGTACATACATATTAAAATGTGTTTTTTCGTGAATTTTTCTCTTTTCGAAAGGGTTCTACGAAAAAAAGTTTAAAGGCCACTCAAAAGCATCATCCAATATTCTTCGTTACAGGTATATAGCAGAACAATACGATCTCTGATAAGAATCGTGTTTTCGAATTGAAGACCGCTTAGTATCACAATAGAGCTAAATCACAGACTCATTCGTCAGAAAATTAAATCCATAACACTCATGACGCTTATTAAATTAAATTTATTTGAATAATAATGTTCTTATCATTTAAAGGAGTCTACAGTTCTAAACTATAAAAATTAAATAAACATTATCGTTATATTGACGTAAAATAATGTTTTTTCCCATTGCAGTATTTCATGGTAAATGAACTATGGCGTAAGACTGATAATTATTGGAGAGTTAAAAATTATTAAAACGCTTTGCATTTGGGGTACGAATTAGACCAATTTTGAGATGTAACTATGCCATCAGAATTCATACGGTAGTAAAATGATTATTTAAAACAAGATGATGAACCATTTTATGATACCGTTTTCAAGAAAAAGCCAAACAGTGTACATTATTCTTTGAATAAATGCGACCAATGGGGCACTGGAAAATCGCGCCTTCTGCCTTTGTGCGTTTGAAGAAGAATTTATGCCAATACGCAAAAATTATGTTTTTTTTTGTGTTGTAAAGCGTGTAATATTGAATATTTATGTTTAAATTATATAAAAGCATAATAAAAGTTGTAGAAAGAAACGAAATTGTGACTGTTGGGATTTCAAAAAAAAAAAAAATATTTTGTTAAAATCTTCTTATACAGGTTTACATAAAAAAACGTTTGGCTTTGTTATTATTAAATAATACATGATAGATATAAATTCTAAATTTATGTTATTTTCCCACTTTACATTGAATGTCCTTAAGTGAGATTTGGTTGCAAGGAAACAAAACATAATAAATTATTTCTTGTCAACCATGCCGCAAATCGAACCTAAGACCTCGTAAGTGGCAAAAAACGCCATCCACCACACCGTGGTGCTGACTATTAAAATTATTCTCTATTATGTTTAAAAGTTCCCATGAAATTATCCAAGTACGAGTATTTCTACCTACCGGCACATTACGTAGGTACAAAACTTGTTTGTCTATGATTCTCTTTACGTCCAGGGCAATTTTAGAGGAAGTAAAACGCTCTAGCCAAGTAATCAGGTGAAAATTAAACTAATTCTGGTTTAATGAGAGTTGTGGGGTTATTATATCCCCGTAGCGTCCGCGGGTTAGGTAATATTGCCCTCGGAGTCACGACCTGGGAAACGGACAGCCAGCGCAGAACTAAACAATCAAATAGTTTGCAGGCATAATTGTCTGACGAATAGACTAAAACACTTTAAAATAAGTGATGTTTTAAAGTTGAAAAAAAAACCCAGATTTAAGGTGTTAAAATACAAAAACAGATTGACAAAGCACATTAGCTAAACAGCGCTGCACAAACCATAACAGAAATTTTGATATTGCCAAAAAATATGTAACTAACTACTCGCATCTTCGAGAACTGTCATTGCTTTTTGAATAATATTGTTTAAAAAAATCTGAATATATCAAAATACGAGTGTTTCAGTAGTATAAAATATAACGTTTACTACATTTGTTTTTTTTTAAATTTCATACTCACGTTTTTAAAATATTTATTTATTTATGAAGGAAATCATACAGTCTTTTTATAAATACATAGTCCAAAAGAACAATTAAAAAAAGTAAGACCAATAACAGATTTCACATGAATTTATTATGAATGCAGGAGATGAGTAGAAAAAGTAATTGAAATCTAAAAAAATATATATGTGTAAATGTATTAATATTAAATAAAAAGCATATAAAAGGGAGAAGACATTGCATGGCTCTCAACTATACTTTCCTTTCCTCTCTCTCTGCTTCCATAAACATTTATATGTCTTAGTAAAAATTTACAACCAAAAATAATTAATTAGATGCAGGTAGTAGATGTACATATAAATAAGTAAAAAATAAGAGTTAAAATTGAAATTAAAAGTTCAAATTTAAAATTAAATTTAAAAGTCCAAACTAAAAGTTAAAAGTTAAGCAGGAGATAAATAAAAAATGTATTTAACAGATATGATAAAAATATTGTTTTTACAGTGTAATATGTCGATGTCACTAAAACTTTCATTTTAGGTAATCTGTATTCTTCGAAGAGTGCTATTTTTCACATAATTAGTCATTGAGTTAGGAATGTCGAAGAGTACAGATTGACGAGTTCTACGGACAGGGGCTCGATATGAAATGCTTCTAACAATTTCTGGGCGATCAATTAGGTTATTTACAATTTTATAGAGAAATCTCATATCCAACATGATATGCCGAGTTGCGTGATTTTGAACTTTATGAAAATCATGAAAATATTGCGTAGCAAATTTAAAAGACACTTTCTGCATTAAAATTATCCAAAATTTGATTGTTTTTTGTTTTAATGACAGTGCAATTAAAACTATGTGCCATACCAGTCTATAGCACCTATGTGCCGTTTGCTCATCGGAAATAATCTAATAAACCTTATAGATGTATTAATAATTCCGAAAATGTACTAATTTGGTTACTCCAAAAGTCATTTATTTTTTCTCTCTTTCACATAAGAGGTTTTATCAATTTTTAAGTCTAAAAACGAATTAATTGTTAAAATTATCGTCAAACGTAGCTTTTTACAGACACCTTTGTTTTTTTATGGAGGTTGAAGCGATGAAATAACTTCAGATATCAAACGTAATTTGTTTATCTTAAATAAATCGAGATTATCAGCTTGGATTACTCATATCGCCACCTCTGTGATACGAACCACCACTTCATCACTTCTACCTTGTTTTAATTGAAATTACAGTACCACACTTTTCTTGAAGCTCAGAGCTCACAAGACGCATCAGAGTGCAAACAAACCATAAAGATTCGGTGAAGGTTACCGGCGCGGTTTTGTAGATTCAGCTTCAGCCTGGAGCAATAGCGATCTAGAAGGCGTGCAGAAAGAACGAAGACTTCGAACTGAACGAACCGCCTAAAGGAAAAGGGGAACGACCAAAAGAAAGGTGTGAGGTTCAGAGCTGGACTATGGCAGACTAAAAACAAACTAAATAAAAAAGAATAAAGGAACTCCTTTTGGAATGCCGCTCAACAAATGGTCATTATGAAATTTCGCACTGTTCGTTTTATTTGAATTTAAGTATTAATTAATTATCAATTAATAATAGGTTTGATTCCCGATATGGTTGATATTAAAATATAGAATTAAAAAGTTATTTTTCACCAGAATATTTTATAGTCTCTGTACTGACTTTTAAGACATAATACTGATCATCTTACATTCATGCAACAAAAACGATAAAGATACTCAGCGATTAGTGTCCAATGCTCCGTTAAATGCAGAAAGGGGAATGAATATCAAAGAAAAATTAATTTATCTAAATGTTGATTTCCTTCGTACTTTTTTCTGGGGTATCTCTTTTTTAACATTGTCATGATTACAAAAGTTATAAGTTTCTATTATTACCATTTTAATGAGTGAAGAGGGTAAAACTTTTAATACTATTAACGGATATTGTACATAATTAATAAACAGAAGAAATACTGTTGGATCCAAGAAAGTTTAAATATTTCCACAAAAGTAAAGGTATTCATATATAGACTCAAAATCTGTTAATTTAAAGTATACATTCAGTCTAAAATAAGGATTTGGAAGTTAAATCTTGTGCCGTCTCTTGTTAACAATCTAAGGGCTGGTAGGAGAATAAGGCCAAGAAAAAGTACAAGAAAAAAGACAGGATGAAGAGAAGAGTGGAGACGGGAGGAGAAGAGAGGAGAGGGTATGTGCCAACAAGGGTCACGGGCGTGACGTCAGGGTCAACCATTTTACACCTTCAGGCTGTGAACTTCAAATTATTATGGACGCTAAAATAATCGCAAAATGGAGAAATCTTGTCCGAACGGTGGAAATACAATGTTTGAGATATAGCAGAGCTATGTTTTGATACGTATCAGCAACGTGACGGTCAGAAGCTTTGAGAATCTCTCGAAATGGTATCGGAAATTTATTAGATTTATATTCAATTATACTGAATAAAGATATGTAATCTCATAAGTTGATACAAGTAATTTATGATTTGTGACAGTTATTGCTCTTATAAGGAAATAAATTATCAATACTAGAAAAAACAGAAAGGAAACCGTCACAGGTTTGAATTTGAACTAAATAATGGTCATTTTATAACGATACAAATCTTTGTTCAGTTATCAGAACGAAAATTGAAATATTGAAATAAAATATTCAGTTTTGCACATCAGTTCATCAGCACAATTCCTTTTACGCACCTATATGGTGTATAGGACACTACATTAGTACACAATCGTAGCGTATAGTAATCATTTTTGATAAATAAAGGTAAAATAATCAGTATTTCGCTTGAGGTGCCAGTCTAAGGACTATTGTTCTTTGTTTGATAGATTTATGATTTATCTTCCTGAAAATGATTTTAACTTGTAAGTATCATACAAAAAAAAGGAAGATATTATTTGTTATATGCTAGTATTGTCTGTAAAGTTCCCTCTATAAATTCTAATCCCCGTATCAATATACGCATATTATTTATGGTTAAATAAATAATTGCGTATAAGAACCCCGTTTATAATTGTAAAATTAATTGAACAGGAAAGGGATGGGAAGGAATGTGTCAGAAGAAATACTGTATTATAATATGATTACAATTTATGTACATGAATGCAAAAAAAAGAGTAAGTCAAAAGGAGTGAACGTGAATATCAAATGAGATTGCAATTGTTTTACAATCCAAGATCGCGAAAATTAAAACGCCTTTAAAACACTTCTCATAACTCGAAGACAGAAAGACATTTCATAACACCGTGAACATTGTGTTTGGATATAAATGAAGTATTTATGTGTTGAAAATTGACTAAAGAAACAAAAACTATTTTATTAATTATGTTGGTAAATATTAATATAAAACCACTTAACGATGTTTTGTGTCTACTGGTTTCGAGACGTATTAACCTAATTCATTATTAACCAAATTAATTTTATATTATTAACCTAATTTGGTATGCATATTTGGACACGATAGTAATTGCATCCCTCTATAACTCTGCACGCAATGAATGATTTTGTCGTAAATACTATGTATACAACAGTGATGTTGAAGGTGTGTATTTAAGTGTTTGTATGTAGGTGTAGTGAGTGTCCTGACAGAGACGGTACGTCTCGAAACCGGTACATACAAAAAGTCAGTAAGTGGTATTATGCTAATATTTACTAACATTAGCTACAATATTTGACCACAATGTTTTAAACATAATAATACAATTTTTTTAAATTTGATGAATCAGGATTTATTTATATTAATATGAAGAAGTTTAATAACATAAGGGTAAGTGCATGGATTTTTTTACCTCTAAAAAAATACCATAACACATATATGCATACACGTATATACATACACATATATACATATACATACACGTATATACTTTCATATTTATGTAATCTATTGTTTTGTATTGAAAAATTTACCGGATTTAAAAATAATTACGACTACTACACAAGGCCAATGCTTATCATTTAAAATTAAAAAACGTATCAAAGTAAATATGTAAATAATATATATTTTACAAAACATCACTAAAGTTAGAGAGTCTTTGGTTGATATCAAAAATCGTGACGATGAGAGGTATTATTAACAAGCTTGCGTTTTCTTTTTTTATAATATTTAGCTAGTAACTTTATTTTTACTACTATAATAGTATTGACGAAGACCTAGGCGTCTCTAAATCAGAGATTTCCAACAAAAAACGGAATAGAAAAACAAAAAAATATTATAAAAAGGAAAACATAAAAAAAAACTTTTTATTTCGCTTCAAGGGTATGTCGCAGACGGGTCGTCATTTTAGCTGGAATATAAATTGGCTAACCGTAGAACAAATCGGCTCTTAAAAGGGTCAATCGACGATTAACCGTATTGCATTTTTGGTGAATTGGTGAATTTGGTGACACGCCACATTGATTGAATTTTTTCTTTTATTCCGGCCAACGTAACAATCAGCTTTAATGTTTATTATGTAAAATAAGCTAAGGTGGCCATTATTCTGGGTAAAAACGGACATCTACTCAAAACCACTGGGACACGAAAAATATGACATAATGACCATTATATCCAATGAAAATTACCTTATGATTTAAAAAAAAGCCAACGGAGCGTGTAATACCTACACAAAAATATTTCGATGTCTTATGTGAAGTTAGGTTAGTTAGTTGTACTTCCTGCTAATTTCAATAAAATAGTTCATCATCATTATTCCATTTCCGCATGTAATTGTGCATAGGGCATCGTATTAGTACACCAATTGCAGCATTTCTCGATCATTTTTGTAACGTGAAGCTAAGATGATCAGTCATACGCTTCAGCTACCAGTTCAGAAACTATGAAACATTCTAGTTTGAAAACACTATTTTAAATAAAAATTTCATATCAACCATGTCGGAAATCGACCCGAGACCTCTTGCATGGCAGGCAAACACGCTGATCATTACACCACGAGGCCGATTAAAATAATGAATAACGAAATAAACATGTTTTTTTATTAAAAAGTATATTATACTGGTTACTTGGGTCTCTCCGAAGTTTATAAAATCTTCACCAATTTACATTATTATGTAGCATTAAAAGCAATGACTGACATAAGTTTTAATTTTGGTTTCGGCCGATAAAACAATGCCAAAAATTGGCCGAACTTTCGGCTGAAAGTGAAAACCTTCGGTCAAGATGTAACAATTAGATATATTGGATTGCTGTACATTCAAATGATTGTATTGGCATTGTCTAACATCAACAATCAAAACTGGGTTGATTTGGTGATTTTTAGTAGAACTGAGATCTTTGAGATTGATATTTTTGCAATTCCTTTATAGTTTATAAGTTAAAGTTTCTAGAGCGTACATTGAAGAACTTTACGTATAAGTTACACGTATAACAACAACGAACCAGAAAGCGCTAAAAATAAATAAATTTACACATTAATTTAATGCCCTTTTTTTTCATTGTGAATTTTAACACTTATTTAAATGAACCCGTAAGGTTTAACAATAAAAATGCATATTTTTTGGTGTTTCGAAGTTACTTTTCAATTATTTGAATAAGTCTCGGTTTCAGCTGAAAATTCAGAAATCAACGGAAAATCTTGTTGCGATCAGTCACTAAGCTAAACGTGGTTAGCCAAATTGTAAAATACCAAGTTAGTGTTGACAATGTGGTTAATCGTCGATCGGCCCTTTTGCAATGCGAAGTCGTGTTGTAATTTGGTTCTCTAATATGTATTCCGGCTAAAGTGACAATCCAGTTGTGACATATACAATGTAAGTACAAGCGTATTTAGTAGGTTTCCGCTGATCTATCTTGTGATATTCATTCCTTAATATTATTTTTTTATTTTCTGCTCATTTTATTCCACGTATCTATATTTTTTATACTGTGTTCAGGTATTTTGTTTTTTTTTTTTTTTTTCAATATTATTTTATACTTTGTCAAAGGCGTAAGCCGTCGAAATAAATAAATACCACAACATTTTTAAACAGGTATGAAGAATTGCATTTCATCATCTCCGTTTCCCCGTTTGCACCCTGTGATGCAAAGGGCACTGCATTAGTAGTTCGATTAGAGCATAGATTATATTTGTGACATGGAAGGTAAGGGAATCAGTCTTAGACTTCGGATGTCAATTTTTATTCCCCCGACGCCTCTTTCCTTTTATACAATGTTGTGTAAGAGTTAAGAAAGTAATAATATAACGTACTTAATACGTGATATTACAACAAGAGAAACCCTATAAAATATTCCTTGGTTTATTTAGATTTCTAACACCTTGAGGTGGACATAATGCTCAAGCCATTTTATTGGCAACGAACAACTGGTTCAATAAAGCTTGGCTACATTTTAAGTATTGTCTACATCTCAACATTTACAGCACACGTATTTTAGTTTTAATTTATTTTGATATTTCTCCTTTCTGAAATTCTGAATACTACGAGTTGCTGAAATAGCAATTATTGATTCAAAATTATAAATTAAGAAATATAGACGTAAATATGCATTATTAAAAATAATACACGAGCTGGCGTCGTTTCGCCTTGGCAATTTTATGCATATTTAGATTGAAGTATAAAAACACATTTTTTATCAAATTTAATATTATATGTGTTAAATTTTCTGTATCGAAAAACAAGTAGTTAAAAAAGAAAAAGCCGGAGCGAAAAAGGCATGTCATTTTCACACAAAAGAAATTAATAATTCACCCAATAAGTTATTTATAAAAAACTGGTATGAAATTATGTTCAGCCTTTGATTAAATGACACTGCAATAAAAATGTCGAGAAAATATTCTAATTTATCGTTTTGTTTAAATTATTTACTAGTTAAGCTACTAATCAAACGAAATGTAATATTGTAGAAATAAATTACACGGAATGAAAAATGAAAATTATAGCTTGTGGATAAAAGGAATGAAAATTAAGCGACTTTCGTATGCCTTTTTTTTCAAAACACTTACAATATTATATGAACATTTATTTATTCTTTGAGGTAAGGGTCATTGCGACACAAGCTTCTGACGTCACTGCGATCTATGAAGATCTATTGTGACGGGTCCCAGTGAATGATCCTTCGGGGATGCATATTCTTTTTTGATTTGAAGCATCACATTCACATAAGATGTGTATAAGTATTTCCTCATCTGCACTGCTGAATCTACATCCAAAAGTTTCAGAAAAAATAATTCAAGCAAGGTCTTTGTTCGAACTGCAGTGCCCTATAGGGGCTCTTGTAATAACCATTTGTTGATTTCGGTTGAGCTTTATTGGGTCAAAAGCAAACCTTTGCGAGTACCCTCTTATCAGTTCCTTCGCATGGTGCTGGCCAAGTACTTTTTGCCAGAGCATTATACTCCGCTTCTTGGCCCATGACCTAAGTTCGTCACGAGGAGCACATTTGGGCAACCCACAGTACGGCTCAGGGCCCATTGAGGCTGTCTCAGCTCCAAGCCGTGCCAATTAATCAGCTGCCTCGTTACCGTCCGTGGTTGTGTGTCCAGGTACCCAAATCAATATTATACTGAACTTTAATGTACTTACTAAAAATTTAAGCTGGGCCACAACGTAATATGTGATAGAATTCCCACTTTCCAAAATATAAATTATTTATCCATATAATAAAACTCTAATATCAAAGGAACTCTTTAAATTATTTGTTCAATTTTTTAAATGTTTTTTTTTATACTAACAGGGAACTTTATAATAACAGGGAATCTATATAAAACTAATTAATGTAAAATGAAAACGGAGTATTCTCTGTTTATGATTGTCTCCATCTAACATGGCTCAGCTTGTTCTAAGATGGAGAATTTTTATCTTTAAAGCATAAGTTTTTTTGCATCAATTCACGGACCAACTTCGAAATGCACTCACCTATACCCAGGATCCATAGGTATGGAAATGAATTAGAACATATATTCGATATTTTCAATACAAATTCTGTTTATGAATTAAAACGAATTCTCACTCGTTATTTATTAGAGAAATACTGGATTTATTTTTAAATTTAATATTAATTTTAATTTTTTATTTCTTTATTTAACGTGTTAGACATAATTTAAATTGTACATTGGTGGATTTATTGCCAAATGGCAACTTCTTCCAACCAACTGATGATGATGATTTCACTAAATAAAGGTATTATTCAGTTAATTTAATTTAAGTTTTTTTTTATTTTTTATTTTATTGTTAAAAAAACTTATATTTTTTTAATACTTATGTTGTATAATTTTTTTAATTACTATTATCTAGTTATTATTAACTTTTCTGTGTTATATTTATATTTAAAACATAAGATTTTCTCATGGTTATATATTTTATTTAGAGATGTTATGTTTCTTTTTTATTTTATGTTTTAAATTTTTTAGTTGTAATTTTTCTATTATTTCATACTATGTACTACATGTTTATTGTGCACTGCTGTGATTATTTCTGTAAATTATTATTTTTTGTAAAAGGTTCTTTGGACCGTTGATATATAAATAAATAAATAAGTACTCCTATACTAATAAAACAATAACAGAAAAAGAAAAACTAAAACTTCTTATTTATAAATGAGTTTGAAATTTAATCTGTTTAATTACTGGATATCTTTACAATATTTCATTTTATTAACTTATAACATTACGAAACAATAAATTGAATTCAAACACAAATCATATAATACCTTGATTTTTTTACTTTTACATCTCCTCTTATCATGCATATTTTTTTATGAACCCGTTTTCATAAAAAAAACTTATATACGATTTTTTTATACGGTTTCAGGTGTGCACACGATTAAAATGATTGCATCATTTATAAAATTGTAAAACAGAGGGTCGTTTTTTACTCTATCACAATTGGATCCCCATCTTATTAAAGTTTTTTTTTTAAATTGTAAAAAAATGGGGTACGTCAATCAAATTATTTCAAAAACTAATTTTAGTAAGCCATTTTCCACTAGATAGATAATATAAAATGCCAAATGCGTCTATTTATTGTATTTATATTTGTTTTTCTAACAAGCTGAATGCGTTTTTTTCCTTTGACGAAAGCTCTTTCTGAGCGGTTTAATTTCTAACCTAACTCGGTTTCCCTCCTCTCTCGAGTAAGGAAGAAAGTATATTAGGAAAGAATGTATGTAAAAGTAAATCATTCCACGTTTTTCCATTATATTTCCCATTGTTAGGAATAAAAAGACGGTAAAATTTCCCATTCGGCGGCCGCTCCTGTGCGCTGTCTCGGATTGTCGGAAAACCTGGAACGGCTCGCCAGCTCACTCCGAGAAAAACGTGAAATTATTTGAAAATACACAAAGAATAAAAACCGCACAAATAATATTTGTATCTTGAGATTATGATACTATACATCATTTTATTAATAATCTTTATTTTTTTTAACGTAATATCATACAAGTAGTATTGATTTGTTACATAAATAACTAATTTATTACAAGAATTACAGATAAATATATTTATTCTCGTTTTAACAATGTCAAATAATATTCCGAAATTTTTAAACGAAATATTTCAGAACAAAATTTACTGTTTCAATTCAGCAGTATTTTTTTATGTAGTTATAAATCGATTGATTAGCTAAAGGTATCTCAAACTACAATTAACTTATTTATTACATATTTGACAAAATGGTGTTAAATTGCATAAAATTTCATTTCAAAACCGACATTTTTCTACACATTCATAAAATGTTTATGATTAAATTGTGTAATGTAATTGCGTAATTGTAATTTCCAGGCAATTTGTTAGTATTCGAAGAGAAAAAATCTTTTGACAAAAAGTCAAAGTATAATTCATTACGTGTATTTTTGACATATCATTAACCTTAGCGTGGCCTGTCATTTGGGGTGACCTTTTCGAAGGTTTACCTGCTCTCATAAAAGTTTATGCTTCTTTCATTAATGATAAATTCACAGGCCGTGACTTGGCGGAGTTTGGAATAAATATGATTCCTCACAATATAAAACTATTACTTGCATTTATGTTGAAAAATGAATGAGATGATCGCGTCTCCATTAGTGAAGGTTAGGTCCAATGAGAGGGAGTGTCTCGGGTTCTGTTCCCTGTTCTGTGATTCTGTACCCAAAGCTGTGATTTATTTAACAGTCGTGTGATCGACTCGATTGATTTAATTGTGTTTAGAAAACGCTCGTCATTGTGTATACACAAACACAACGCAACTATTAAATACAATATTAACAGGAAAGGCGGTCTGACTTTTCTTCACACAAACGTGATCCCGTATTTTCTCCCTGGATTATGACACTAGATAAGCACGCTATAGATATTTAACATTGGCGTGTCTCTGTAATTTTGATTTTGTGATAAATTATTTCTTTTGGGACCTAGGACCATCCAAAACCCCAAAATACGCCCAGATTTCTTGCCATCTTCAAACGTGATAAATATTTTGAAAAACAAAAAAGGGACCAATACAGAAAATTTGCTTCTAAAACTCTTTCTTTTAAAAAATACAAGCAAATTGGTTCAGTTTTGGGGTGCGGAAAATGGGAGAGCAAAACGTTGATTTTGTCGATTGGCAAAATCAGACCGACGCGACGTATATTTGTCTTTTTCGCTCAGTACCAGGAAGGCATTTGCGATAGAGTGACAGAAAAACAATGTTCAAATACCTATTCACCGAAATTTCTAGACACATTTCTAGAACATTCTAAATAACAGTATTTCTTAAACATTTCGAAACTCAATAGAGAGATCAAAATAGTTCACGAATTTAATCACAAATATCAATCAGGCCTACATTGATTTTGTTTGTTGGCTTCATGATGCAGTAATGAGCACATTTGCCTATCATGCAAGAGGTCTTGGATTCGATTTCCGAGATGGTAGACGTGAAATGTTTGTTGTGAATATGGAAGTTTAGGCATTTACAGGGCTTATAACCTGTCGTTGGCTAGTTTAAGTGGAGTTAAACATAGGCAGAATGTTGAATGTTACACAGTGTATCAAGTGGCCAATTAAACCAGCCAATAACATGTCATAAGCCCTGTAAATGCCTAAACTTCCATGTTACCTTATAAAAAATATTTTACCTCTCTGTTGACACAAATTTATAACTAAATGACTCCTTAGGAAAATAAAACCCTCCAGTCTACAAACATTTGGACGTACTCAAAACATTGTTGATATTTTTTTTTGCCTAGCATAATTTTGTTCGACTGTTATAAAATAAAATAAAATCCTAATAATATATTTCAACAGAGATTAGGAATCAGATTTTTTGGAAGGCAATATGGAAATCTTTGTATTTACAGGACTTTTGACCTGTCACTGGCTGGTTTAAGTGGCAACTTTACACACTGTGTATAATTCACCATTTTGCCTATGTCTGAATATACATTTTACTTCAATTCTTCTATCTGTTGGTCTCTATGAAGTTAAGGAGCTGAAACCTTTATTGATGCGAGTGAGATTCCGACTGAATATTTTCACCTACAAATAAGGCAACGCCTGCAAACACTTTTCAATGTTCACACTTCTTCTTGGACCAGCTGGTTTCATCAACAATCGAATCTAATTATTTTCTTTAAAAATTTGGACAAACTTAAAATATTGTTGTAAAAATATCCGTTTATTTTGGATAGCAGATTTGATGATAATTGTATTTTGTTATTATTTTAAAGCTTACCTATAAAATATACCATCAAGCCTCATATGTTTTTAAAAATACGCAACACCAAACAAAAAAAAAAATTTTAAACATTTTTTTGACAAATTAAATATTTACTATGTTCACGCCAAATTTTCTGTATAATCTTCGCGAGCCATCCACTGGTTTTATCCATCCAGAAACGACTTCAAAAAAGCACAGGGAAATTGAAATATTAAAAAACGTGGTGCCTTATCCCCTCCTTCCCCCCTACCACCCCCGCACCACCCTACCCTAACCCCCCCCCCGAAACATCTCGGCGAAATCTTTAGTAGTTGTAGAAATTCTTACTGCCTTTCATATGCGCATTTGAAATTCAGTTGTTCAACCGCCGGTTATGGTTCATTGCTCACATTCTAACGTATTGTTCGATACGCCCGCGTACGAATGCGTCGCTTGGAATGCGAGTTAATATAAATGTAAAATAACATCTGAAATGAGATTTTCCACTGTGAATACGTCGAAAATATATATTTTAAAAATAATATCTGTATGTGAGAGGTAAACTACATGAGGCTTATTCTGTCACAATATCCTTTCGTACGGTCGATCGTTCGTCATATATCCATCTCACTCTAACGCAATCGAAATCTCTCGTTCCCGCTCATACGATACGACTGAATTTACGAAACGAATAAGGCCACAGTATCTCCTAAACCCCAATTTTTCAGGAGAGACACATTAGTGATATTTCATACGTTAAACGTCTGGTATTTCTCAATGAGAGCCTTCAAAGTAAGTTTGTTGCTTAAACTATTATTTAAAAAAAAAAAAAAATTATCATTTGTTAATACATTTATTAGGGATATAGACAAAGTATATTGTGGTAAGTAATCAGAAACGACCTTTGCCTGTGAACTTGCCCCGACTCGCTAGAAAATTCGTGTTAGTCGGGCACTTGTTATGCATTCATAAACATACATACGTATATATACACACATATATACATATTCATTCGCACATACATATTCATATTATATTTTATACAAACATATTAGGTTTAAACATATCAAATTACAACTAAACTTTACTTTTACGTGGTTACGTAAAAGTCTAATCTGGTTGGATTAATATATTCCGTTCGGATAAACGTAAAAAAGATGGTGTAACTTATAATTGATGAGAAGGTACCTAGGTTCTTGTTTATGTTTGAATTTTAAAACTTTAAATAATTTGTTTTCAAATATAGAATTCTTTTTTAAAATGTCAAACTTTGCTCTTCTTACCAACAAGGGTGCACTTTATGTAGAAATACGATTTTCAAAAATGTATTAACTGTCAGTTGCTACTATTTTAGCATTGGTAAAAATCTAGTAAAAACAAATAAATGGGTAGAAATTTTAAGGAATTTAAGGAAAGAATCTGATTAGGATCCTCAAAAAACAAATGTTGTTTGTAAACATTCTAAAAATACTTTTTTTATCTGCAAAAAAGCAGCCTCTTTTTTTTTAGTATATGAATTCTCGTTAAACGTAACCTTGGTAGGTCGATAAATAACTCATTTACGCCCCTAATTTTTTTCTAAATGATATAATGAACATGCCCAGCGCAAAACTTCATTTCGCAAAAAAACGCACGTAAATTAGTGCAGTAGTAATTTTGTCAATCGAGGACACACATACAAACATTGCTTTTTATAAATATATATATAAATACAGAGAAAAACTGCGGTGATACTATTGATAAGAACAACCGTGAAAATCTCTGTACGAAATATTTTTTAAATTTTCCGTAAAATCTGTTTAAAAATTGGATTAAATAAATACGTAAAGTGTATTATAATTCTTGACAAAATATAAGGTTAAGTCAGTCTTTTTTTAATCCTGGATGCTAAAAACAAACATTTAAACTCGTTAACACATGCCGAATATATTCTAACGTAACTTTATTACTGATTCGAATTTCCATTCGCCTCCGATAGAAATGTCAAAAGGAACAAGATGGCCGCCGGGACGTTCTAATTTCAAATTGAAATAAGCTTTAAGTGTGTGAGGGGGCGGGGAGGGATGGGGGCAGGTAGGTATGTCCCCCTCCAATCGCTTTGATCGCTTGAGCGTAATTTCATTTCCCGAGTTTTTTTCCAGCAATTTCTACCGCGCACATGTGATCATACATATATATACTTCACAGATGTCATAAGTAACGATCACAGCATTATCAAAACGAGATTAACGAAAACATAAAGAAATGGCAATCAATTAAATTCAAAACGCATTTTGTTCAGTAATTAACAAATATTTTTGTTTATTTGATCACATTTTGATCGCCCTCTGGTGTAGGGTTAGCGAGTTTTGTGGATACAAATATTACCATTATTTTTCGATTCGCACCCATTGGAACATGCAGTGTATCTACGATCATCAGTCACGTGAAAGTAAGGTGATCAGTCTTACGCTTAAAGTGCCAGTCAATAAAAAGGAAAAAACACCACAACACAAACCAATTGAGAAAAAAAGTATTTCTTGTAACTTCTGGAAATCGAACCTAGGACGCCAGTTTAGCATCTGACTATCGAACAAACTGCACCTTCGTGATAATCAAACGCTTTATCAGTACAGCACGTTGTAGATTTAATTTCAACTTCTAAATTTTAGATGGTCTTATTTTAATTTATTTAATCAGAGATTTTTACAGCTATTAGTATATATACATTTTACAAAACTTGGTTTGCGGACACTTTACACTATATTGATTGTAACAAATACCATAACAATATGTTTGAAGTCCTTTTCACAAAATGGTGTACAAAACAAAAAATAACTTAACTTATTTTACTTTTGTTTGGAATCACCTTAGCAATACGAGAGCTAATTTTGAAAATCCACCTAAAATTTAATAATATTGAAGACCAGAGTTGAATTAATAGAATGTATACGATGTTTGTTCTCATGTATGTGTATGTGAGTGAGGGTGTATGTTCATGTGTAAATGTGTGTGAGTATGGGTGTGTATGCGTGTGCATGAGAAAATAATATTGGTATAATTATAGGAAAGAAAGTATAGAATGGTAGTATAATTCTTAAAAATATGTCAAAACTTTCATAATTGATTTTCGAAATAATTTGTTTTTGGATAAATAATGTTACGAAGCTTTATGTTAAAAAAATATGATTCATTTCAAAAGCTTATTCTGAAATAACAGATTTTAATAACTAAGAATAACAGATTTAAAATAACAGGAGCAACTCGATAAACTTGAACGACTTCATAATACATGCATAAGGTACATTTTTGGTCTTAGGAAATATGACTACATTTCTGATTATCGTAGGCAACTGAAATGGCTTAAAATTAGACAGCGGAGAGACTATCACTCCCTCTAACCTCTGTTCAATGTACTTCATAGTCCTAACGCTCCTATATACCTGCGTGAAAAGTTTCAACGCTTATCAGTTCATGGTTTACCCCTTCGTTCTAATTCTTAAGGTAATCTCTTAAGACCCATCCACAATTCCTCTTTCTTCTCTAACTCATATAGTGTCCATGCGGCTCGACTGTGGAATCATCTCCCATCCACCATCAAAGATGTTACTACATTATCTCTGTTTAAATCACGTCTGAAGAAACATCTCCTTTCTCTTCCTTAATCCCTCCTCCTTTTCTTTTTCCTCTTTCTTTTTTTTTCACATTGAGTAATAGTTTTAATTTAAGGTAATTTATAAACAAATACGTTTATTTCTATTTTTATATATCTTTGGCTTTTTAATCTTTTTTTTCTATTGAATATGTTCTGTAACTTGAATTATGAAAATAAAACTTTTATTTTATTGGTTGGTTAGAGAAATTGCCATTTGGCAATAAGCCTGCCAGTGTACAAATAACATTATGTACAAAAAGTTAGATAAATATATATTTTTTAATAGTTAAAGTAGTAGGTACATTAAAAGTTAAAAACGAATAATGTAGAACAAGTTAGTAAATTATTTTATAAAACCAATTGAAATCCGGATTTCAAATGCCACTATGCAATCATTTGAAAGATAAAGTATCTATTGATTATCTGTCAAAAGAAAATTTTTCAAAGATTAATAGAAACGTACATACTGCATACAACTTACTAAGAGGGTGACTATCCCCCATTCCCAAATATGTTTTAAAAGTTATTTTAAGTCAACAAGATCTCCGACTGCGCCGTATGGCGTATTGGACGTATTGTTAGGGAGTATACATTTCACCATTTTGATTGACTTCAATTTCCGACGCAGTGTCTTTTAAAATGGCGGACGGCGAGGAGGAAAAGTTGACAACGGATGTTAGGCGACGCCATTTTAACACAATAGCGAAGGTTTATGGCGCAGAAAACGACAATTTTTCTTTTGACTACAACATGTACTTAAAAAGCAAAGTAAAAATTTGTTAAAAATGTTACCTTTGTCGATTTATTTTTTTCATAGTGGTGGCTTAGATAAGCGTAGATTGAAGAATAGATTTTAATTTGCGTTAAATTTTCTGATGTACAAATATATTTTTTTAAATTGTTCAATTAAGTCATTTGTCCTCTGAGAGCATTTTAATAAAAAAAAGCACGTAAAATATAATAGGATTGTGGGAATCGAAATAGTTTGACATATTGAAAATAATTTAATGTGTTTTAAGAACATAAACGTACTTCGAAAGAAGGTAGCTGCTTTAATATCATATTGAAAAATTGGGTAAATATAACGAATTTTCATAATTTAAATACCCATTTGCCTAAATAGGTGCTCTAGTCAACAATGTTTTGAGTATGTCCAAATGTTTGCAAACAGGCTGGATTTACTGCATAGGGAGTTAGTTATTCAGATCTTAATTTGTTGCAACAGAGGGAAAATGTTTTTGAGAAGGAAATATGAAAGTTTACGCATTTGCAAGGCTTATGATCTGTCGTTGGCGTGTTTAAGTGACCATTTACCCACTGTGTAACATTCTCTTATCTGCCTATGTTCAAACATCTAGATTCAACTCTTCCGTCGGTTGATTTTTGTGATGTAAAAGAGCTGAAACCTTTATCATGCGGGTGAGATTCATCCGGCTAAACAAATTCACCCACATTTTCCAATTTTTATACTTCTTCTTTAACTACAAGGCTACATTCGGTTATTAACGAAATTCGTGTTTAAAGTTAGGTTTAATTTAGTTAACGTGTTTGGCTTCTCAGGTATGAAGAAGTGACCCGCCTGCTGCGACGAAACGTGGAGTAAAAAATAAACAAAAAAAACGTAATTAAAACTGTCAAACCGCGAAACGAAATGGAATCCAAGGAATTCAATTAATTTTGGGTAGGTAAAGGATGAAATTCTTAACGTTATATATTATAACATGAAAGATATAAGATGAAGGTTAAAACAACGATTTAAAAATATTAAAAAGTCCAAGTAAAAGTAAGTGGTTACTGCGTCAGGTTCGTATGCATAACATTTCTGGTTCAGCTCCCGAAAAACTCATTTCTGTTATTAGTTTTACCATAAAGCTTTTTTTTACTAACCATGCAGCGATTTGGCTTTTTTTTTCTTCTAAAATCAGCCTTTAAGATTCACCATGGTAAATATGCAAAAATATTAGATTTAAAGGCATGAAAACTCAATGTTAAATACGTAATACATCGGTAAAACGAATACCGTACAAAAAAATGACTGGAGTTTAACCACGAATTTTTTTATTAATATAAAAAAAACTATATTGTTTTATGCGTAGGCCTTGCTGAGTGTATACTTTTTAACATCTTAAATCACAGTATCAGTACTGAAATTAGCGCTTAAAATTCAAGATACAGCTTGATAGGTAGGTGCTATAACAATATTTATAGTCGACAATGTTTTGAGTATATGCAAATGTTTGTAGACAGGCTGGATTTTCTCCGAAGAAACTTTTTTAGACCTAAATTTGTTGCACGAAAGGTTTCATTCAGCTCTTATACTTCACAAAAATCAACAGGTGGAATAGTTGTGGGAATATGGATGTTTTAACATAGGCAAAATGGTGAATGTTATAAAGTGTGTAAAGTGGCCCCTTAAACCCTGTCCATATTTTCTTCTCATAAATGTTTTCACTCTCTGTTGCAACAAATTCGAATATCTATTTTTTAACTTCGTGGTTATTTTGTAGGACTTTATGTTATATTTTTTATATTAAAATCGAACACTGATTTGAGCCTACTTAAAATCGTATTTAATCATAATTTTTACCACGTAATCCGTATAAAATATGTCACTTTGCAAGGGATGGTAATATTTAACTGTCATTATCAATACCATTTACTTAATGAATTTTTACATCATACTATATGTAGTCTTGGCTTCTCTTTAAACCCCGCGTATTCAATAAATAATTTATATGTAAGGACGGAACAGCTCGAACGTTAAAAAACCAATAAATAAGACGGAATTATGAAAATAACGATTCGAATATACATTAATATAAACCATTTAAACAAATAAACTCGTATGGAAATGTAAATGATGTCGTAAACATTTCGGTTCGTCCTTAGCGCTTCCACGTCGTGTCGTACAAAGGAGCTTTAATTCGAGTCCAGATTTTGAGATGTAAATTTTTAATCAAAAGCTCTGGTCATAAAGCTGTCCCTTGATATTTATTTATAAAGCCTGACAGTCCTTTGGGTGCAGATGTGACCTGCGCATCTCGGGAAGTATTATAATAACCAGGGTTGTCACTTAATGACGATGAGATGCACCACCAGAACACGTCAATAAATATTTGTAAGTAACCACTTCTTCCACGACTTTATTATGCCTGGCGGTTTAGAGACGTACCCGTCTCTTTGTCAGGACACTAACATGCAAAAAGGCAGCTTTTCGAAAAAATCACAAAATGATTCAATATGAGGTAATTTTTCTATAGTAAATTTCGAACCATTTAATACTAAGCCGTAAAGTAATTATCTCAGCACAAAAAACAACGTGCTTACTAATTTTTCGAAAAAATGGTAATAATTCTAAGCAATACCACAATATCGAGATATTTATAAGCAACTACACGGTGTAGATTTGACGAATACTGGTTTTATACTTATAAAAAAATGTCATACTGGGGTTTTACTAATAATTATTGACAGTTTTTTTTTAATTTTCACAAAGTTGATCAATACTCCAAAGTGTCATATTTCAAAATATGACGACAAATAGCTGCCTTTTTGCTTATCAGGGCCGAATTGTCGTTGCACAAAATAAAAAACCAACGTGTTCGTAGGTAACATGCTATTGAAAACTATCACCAACGTGCACTGTTACAAGTTTCACTAATGGTTTGGGTGATTAAGGTGGTCAATAGTGATTTGGATATTAATTAAATGTAATTAGTTTCCCGGTGAGGAGACGTGCACCGCTCGAAACCGGGATACACAGGAAAGCCTGTAAGCGGTTATAAACAAATATTAACTGATGTTTGAGCACGAAGTCAATGCTTTGAATGGTAATGCAATTCATCTTTATTCTCCTATCCACAGTTGCACTGGGCACTGCATTGGAACTTTATTGCAGAGTATCTGGATCGATTTTCTAACATGAAGGAATCGGTCTTCCGCTTCGGGGGGTAGTCCAGGGACTATAAATATAAAACATTGCAGTGTAAAATACCATTTTTAAATAATTATTTAATGTGACCATGTCAGGATTTGTACCTGATACTTCCTGCATGGTAAGCAGACGCGCTGACTTTTAGACCGCGAGGCGGAACAAATATAAGAAATAAATCAAATGTATTTAGTCGTCATGGAATCGTTTAATTTCTTGTTTTAATAATTTATTTATTTTCATAAAATAACATATGCACAGTTAAATTGTATTGAGGGTTATTTTATAATTACGTTGGTTTTGCATATATTCTATCATATGAAACATATTGAACGTGGACGATAATAGTGGCACTAGTTCGATATTGACTTTTCTGAGTCTGCAGAAATGTTCGTGATTTTATTATCGGCCTGCATAATTAACTGTATGATTCTTACTATAATACAATATTTTACTTTATTTTTTACATAAATGTTATAAAAATTAGAGGCACAATGATCATTGTGCCATTATCATTTCTAAAACTATTTACATCTTCAAAATATGAGTGAATTTTAAGTTGTGTTTTATTTTCTTTCAAATGAACATTAGTTTTCTGATAGTTCGGATCTGCGTAACAGCTCTCAAAATAAGTTTTTTAAGTAGTAACACTATTATTTTCAGGTGCAATATACTCCTCAATGTACATATGTAAAAGGCATTAATAGTTTTAGGACAACCCTGGGCAAAAAGGGAGTCGAGCCAGTTGGTCACGATGTTAACTAAAAATAAAAACAACGAGATTTTTAACAAGAGTGTCCCCGCCGAAAGATTAAAAGAAGTATTTAGAAGAAAAAAGTAAAGTCATCTCGGTTTCGTGGGTCATATATCATTTCTATGTTGTATCTGAAATGTTACAATGTCTCGCTTCCTTTTTCTTACCACAAAGAAATGCACAGCGAAATGAAATAATTTACCGATGAACAATATGAATAATCAATTACCCTGTTAAATAAGTTTAATTATTTCAGATTATTTTATTTCATTGAGAACGGTATTTATTGAAATCATCTGAAAAACTGAAAAAATAAATCCGAAGATAAAAAATATCCAAGTATTTTAAGAAAACAGTATGGCTCTTTTTTTAACAGAATTCTATAATTCTGAGGTACAAAAAAATCATTTGTCCGAACTCCAGGCATCCAGGTTGCCAAATATTTATATCAGTATCAGGAAACAAATCTCAAATCATACGAACTTGCTCTCTAAACACGAGTTTTCACTCTATAAGGGAGGTAGAAACGTTATTCTTTAATAATGTTTGTTTCAACCATTTTGTAATTATATATTTATTTTGTCAATATTTTTTGCAATTAACATATTCAAAAAAAAGAAAAATTTAAAAAAAATAAATAAAGAAGATTTCAGTTAAATTTAATTGTGCAATTAACTTTGCTGGAAATGTTTAAGTAAGTTTTAAATGTGATTCCAATTGGCTGTATTATTTCAAAATAAATAAAATCTGGCACTCATTAATCCAGATAATTATTAAAGTTTTACTGTATATCGAGTATCGGTTTTTTCAGTGGCTTGAATTTTCGACTCAATGCTAATAACTAGTTATGTCCGATTTGACTTTGATGATAAATTAAAATTAAATGCCTGCTATATTGTTCTAAATAAAATTTCTGATTAATTTTATTTTTTTAGAAAACTATTGTACATAATTTTATATATAATAATCGCAAGAAGTTTTAGGAAAAACTCATTTAGGGACAAGCATATAAAAATATTTATTTATTGACGTATTTTTACTTTCAAAGATTGGCTTACAAATGTGTTATTTGATTTTTGATATTTCAGGCAAGTAAAATAATACTCGAATTATAAATTTAAAAAATATTCTTAGGTACCTGGACACATGATTATTTGGATTGACTTATGTTATTCCATAGAAATTTAGCATTTTCAATTTGTAACAGTATAGAAAATAGTGGAAACTAGGAAATGAGGGTAAAAAACATGAAGTACGTAAAAAGAACGGGGGAATATAATGACAGTTCTAATTTTAATATTTAACATTTTAACGTAAAAAATACATTTGAAATTGTATTTCATGAGTATAATTAGTAAGAAGACTAAAATATAACGCACATAATAATTTGTTTTCAGTGTCTTTAACGTAATTTGTCGCAAAAACGGTTTGAAAAGTACCATATAAAATCATTATTCTGAAACAAATGGGGCATTTAATTTTCTGAATGGAAACGCTTTCAAAAATAATATTTAAAAAAATAATATTTTATTATTGATCGCTTAATGTAACGTTGTAGGTATGCAGAATAACGAAAATAAGATCGGATGGATTAATCGCGAGACAATGACACTACCAAGATTGCTACGAACCAAAGGAAACATTATCACGTTTTCCTCTCGTGTGTGGGAGAGGGGCGATGTTTGTTAGCCACTGAGAGCCTGTCAACAACAGACTATTAAATTATAAATGGAGGCTGATAAAAAATACAAATCCACGATCCGATGTATATTAAACGTATTCAAAATAAAACAATGTCGTAGCGCGCAAACACCGACGAAAAAGAAACGAATGAATAAAGCGACGTATAAATAAATAATGAGAGATAGAAGCGAAACGAAAGATAATCGTCAATGTAATAACATACCAATAAATGGTAGATAGATGTTGTGTCCTCCATCCACTGAATTATCAAACTACACTGATGTTCATAAGTCTAGATGCCCTAAAGTATTATCGTAACGATCTCAATTTTAAAGATAAAATCTGGTTAGTATGATATGAAACCTAAATTTAAACATTTGTTTTTACGTTGCCGTCTCGTTGTTTGAAATCGGTAAAAAAATGAGTAATTTTAAACAAAGTTGATGGAACCATTATTACTCACATCCAACCCCGAAAAGTAAGTGCTTCAAGAACGACAATATAAAATGAATTTCAATTACAATAATGATATTTTTTTACTGAATTAATTAGGACCAGATGCACCAAAAAAGTAAAGTAAAAAAAAGATCAAAGAAATAATTGTAACCTTTTATTAAAAATATGCACGAAAATGTATTATAAAACAACCCATTTTGACAAAACAGCTAAAACTTTTTGCGGTACAACTAGCTCCAAGACCGAGTTTCTGCTCGCGTCTGTTTATTTCTTAAGGGTTCTCTTATAATAATGAGTTAAATTTAATAGATCACATTTTTAATCCCGTATTTTGTAGCTCGGTTTTTTAGCATTTGCATAGAATTGTCTCAATCATTTGATTGAAACAAATTTATAAAAAAATTACAAAACCCACCACTATATTAATAAATGGATGTTTATGATTGCTTAAACCTGAATTAAAATTATGTAACAATCACCAGTGAAACGTGAAATTGAACGAACTCGTCCATGTTACCGATGCTTAGGTGTTCCCATACTTATGAACACCACTGCAATAACATAACAATAATGGTCGATAGATGCTCTCGCCAGACTGTATTATCGAACTATATTCCGACTATTGGGAGATATTACATTACGCTATCGTTCCTTCTTCGTCTCAAGTGCAGAGGTGATGTTGCCTCTCGTTCCTTGCTTTAGGGCTGTCGATTCCTGATTTCCCGCTGTGGGTTGCGCAGGTTGCGCTTGGCACAGCATCGGTTTTCTGCAAGAACCCGCTAACTAACATAATGGTTTCAAGATATTTACGAAAGAAACAACCCGTTCAAGATGACAAGTTTCAAACACATGATACTATTTGAATATTTCTCACTCAAATAATTTAGAAATTTATTGACATGTGTATAAACCCTTACGGATTACATTCATTTAACAAAATATATTTTTTATTTTTTAAATTCACGTTTTACTGCTAATGATAATATTTTTAACATCTTTTGTAAAGGTTGTCGAATCTTTTGTTTAGTTTAAATCGGAATGTCATTCTCGTACAACCTTTCTCGAATTTCATGAGTTTGTTTTAATTACCTATTTCCTTATAGTTTTCATTAAAAGTAATAAATTTGTAGCTTTCAAAATATGCCATTTGTCTGAAATCCCCACCTAACTACTTTGATGTGTTATTTTAACTTTCGATATACTCGCGCCTATGGGTAGTTTGATGTATTGTTGTGTATAAATTAGACTCTAATCACTAAAATTATTAATTTATGATTTTTTCGGGTTGGTTAGAAAGCTTTTATTCGTTTCGATGATTAACTGATAGGCACTTGGAGACATGTTTTATAATTGCAAAGTAACAAATTAGATACATTTTTCAATGGTGTCTGCTTTATAAATCGTGTTTGTCCTTGTCTTCTTCTAAAAAATTGAAGACATGTAGTAATTTTTAGCCGTTATGATATTGTTTTATCTACGATAAATTTTCATTATATTTCGTATCTGTAAGATCATTTTTTAATATGACTTATTCTGCCTTGGCAAAATTGTCACTTGGTGACTTCTTGCAGCGAACCGTCGATATCTGTATAAAGTGCATCTCGTGTTTTTACTCAGAGGTTATGTAAAATATGAAGGCGACAGATGGAGTTGGATGCTGCTCTGTCTTTTTCCTTCCTCGGTTTGAGATATGGCGGGCCGTCGGTTGATTAATGTGACGTCTCATCGCTGTCGGCCATTGTTATTGTTTCCCGCCAGACAATGCGCGCGCGCGCCGAGCGGTTTGAAAATCGAACTGAAAAACGAAAAAGAACCAATTTCTATTTCGCGAGCCCTAAAGGGACATTAATTTGATATTATTATGAGATTTACCCCAAATAAACTTTACCCGAGTATTTTCGTTAAACGTACTTAATTGATTTAAATCATAATGTTTTTATATAGTTAGGTGCCTACCTAATAACTTATAATTTCACTATTCTATACATTAAAATACTTTGCACATTTCCACTAATTTATTCAACCAGGCGTCTTCAGACCGGTAAATAACATTTTACTACTAGTGTGATATTGCACTTTTGAAGTTAAAATCTCATCCCAAATCAACAATTCAAATAAAACTGCTAGTTAAATATATAAAAATATCACTTTTTGTACTAAAATACGAAATATTTTTATTTCCTTTTAAAAAAATTTGGATTGACGCCAGATATGAATCAATTCCTTATTTCGAAAATTTTTAGTTACCAACTTGTTTCAGAAACCCTACAAAATGCACCTTCATTTTCAACTTTTAAGAAACCCCTGAAACTTATAATTAGAAATCAAACACTGATTTGAGTCTACTGAACACTTTATTTTATTTTTACAAATATAAACATATAAAAATAAAAACTTAAAAATTTCCTCATAATATTTCAATCATGTTTTAAAATTAAAATGAACAGCAACCTGTTATAATACTATTGATATTTTTTCGACAACAATTATCTAAATTTACAAAACTATAAGGCTTCATTAATTATCTCACAATACTTACTTGTATGTCAATAAATGTTTACTTTTTTATATTTTCCCCGAAATTCAAATACAAATACCTAAATTCCCCATTACCTATTAAACACTTAGCCTCACCCTTAACCATCGGTTTCTCCCTCAAGTATGATTAATGTACATGCTATAGTTCATAAGATTATTTTTATTTTCTACTTAAGTACCTTGAATTATATAACTATATAAGGACATTCAATCCAAATAATCTTCACATTCGTTTGAAAATGCCCTAATAAGGCGAAACAATTGTCACGAAGTTTTTATTTTTATATGTTTCTATTTGTAAAAATAAAATAAAGTGTTCAGTAGACTCAAATCAGTGTTTGATTTCTAATTATAAGTTTAAATATGGAGTTCTACAAAATAAACACCAAATCAATCAATAAACCCCTGAAACATTATTACTCCTCGAAACCGAACTTCCCATAATATATATATATATTTTTTATTTTTCTTTTTCTTAGCTTATACTTACAAGCTCTACCTGCCACTAAAAACCCTTGTTATTCGAAAATAAATACTTACATTGATTTATAAAAAAATAATAATGACTAATTTTGTAAATTTTTGACCAGTCCGTTTTTTGGTTTACAGGAAGATATTGCTTTTAAAAATAAATCCGCCGATATTTTTATACTTGAGGTTCAATATTTTGAAATAAATAGAAGCGTATCAAGTATTTATTAAAAGGGAATTCAATCTTGAATTGTCAATAAATATTTAAAGCCATTTAAAAATGAACGTGAAATTTCTTACCCAGGATAAGATTAGGTACACGCATCTCAACATACACATTAACATGGATGGTTCGAGAATCTTGACATAGGTATTCGAGTATTTACATAGGTCTAGGGGTATATCAATTATACCCGATTGGTATATTTAATTTAAACTTCTCAGAATGACTTTTAACGTAAAACCAATGGATGTTTGGAATCTTATCAGGGCTGTTTGTCTTTTTTTATATTATTTGTTCAAGGATCCGTGAATTTGAGGGACAAAACAAACAAAAATTTAAAATCTAAATTACTTTTACTGAATTATTGGCTTGAGGATGAGAATATAAGTCGAAATACCGCATAACGTTTTATTACAACAAACGAATGTCTTTGTTTATTCTAAAATTTATTTTTAAAATAAAAAACAATTCATTTTTAAAGATACATGAAACATACGTAAAACATAACGGCTCTCCAGTAAAGTAACTAGTGTCTTAAACAAATTGAAATATATTACGTAAATATTTATTTTTACAATGTTGAACTTACCAAAAAACAGCCAGGCTTTTGTATTTGGTAAGCAAAATGAGTTAATCAATTGTTAAAAACTCGTTAATTGATTTTTTATGATATGCGGTATTAGTCTATTTTGATGAATGCGTAACACTGTTTTTCTGTCACTCTTTCGCAAATACCTATCCGACAATTTGCAAAAACGACAACTGCACTTCGGAATGATAATGTTTAATTAAAATCGTCGTTGGTTTGAACTGAACCGATTTTTTTGAGAAAGAGAATTATATGTTTTGTGCCTGTTAGACACGCTAATGTTAAATATCTATATTGTGTAAAAAATACTTCTGTAGTGATATAATCAAGGTAGAAAATAGGGCAAAACATTTTTATGAAGAAAGTTCAGACCGCGTTTCCTCTTAATCACTCGACCAATTCAGATCTGAATTTATTCCTAAAAATACACACTAAAAATGTTTCGTGTTGTTTTCGTTTGTGTTTATACTAATGGAATAGTGAGATAATTTTTGATATTTTATAATTATTTAATATCAGTTTAAATGTACAATGAATTTCAAACTAAGAGCAATAGGAAAACCTCTGTTATTATCTTATAGTATAATATGTTGATACAATGTAAAAGGTTTATATAGAGACTAGAAATGGTTGTGGTCCCTAAGTAGCGTCACGGACTCCGAATTAGGAGGTCCGAAGTTCGATTTCCACTCTACGACAAATTATATTCTTCCATTTTCTAAGATTATTGTATTATTTATTAATCATATGTGTCTAACACCAACTGATGTCGAGTTTTAAAGAGCCTTAAACTCACAGTTTATTCATTGTGGAAGATACAGGAGGAAATAAACTGATTATCCGGTCTGCAGGGGTTAAATAAATATTTACTACGAGTATTTTGACAAAACCGTGTCGAGTAATTTATTTAACAGAAATGTTCGAGCTAAATTTCTGAATGCACAGCGCCTCAAGTAAATTTACCGTCTCGCGAACATTTGACGACGTTATAAACTTATCGAACTTTAGTTCTAAATGAATCTCGCTGAAAGTTCCACATTCGGATCGTAAAAGAAAACAACATTTTCCGGTCGTCAGGAAAATTGGCAAAGTTTGTTCGTTAATAGGAAATAATTTTTCCACTTTTCCACAGTTCGTAAATTTAGCTCCCCATCCACGATTGTCGTTTCTTTCTATGAACTCTGTTGACAAATTGAATGTTATCGTTTCGGAGTCGTGTTCTGATATTTTATCGCCGACAAATGTTACTTAATGTTTTCTTAAGACGCAGTCAGAACTGCAAGACAATCAATATAAACAATGTATATATTTGATGTTAAATAATTTGTCAGAGTAGTGGTCAGCTCGTTTGCATACCTGGCAAGAGGTCTCGGGTTCGATTTCCAACATGGTTGACATAGTATATTTATTTGAAAATTTGTTTTTATACTCGAATATCCCTGGACTGGCACCTGAAGCCTACGACTGATCATCTTACCTTCATTTAACAGATATGGTCAAGATGCGCTGGGGTTGGCGTACCAATCCTGTGCTCTATGCACCATTTAATGCGGAAAGGGAATTATAATGATGATGGTGTGGTGTGTAAATAATCTTTAAAAAAAAAAAAAAATTTCTTTTTTGGGTTATTCTGCGTAAGTTGGATTCTTTCCAATATTTCGGCTACCGTTGCTAGCTATCTTTGGGGTAAACTGTGTATTTTGTTTAAAAAAACATGTGTTTATGTTCCAGCAATTTGTGCCGTGTCACAGTCGGCAGTAGGCACGGCACAGTCGGCAGTAGGCACATTTTTGTAGTATGTAGTGCCGGGAAAAACGTTGAGTTTAATTTCGGCCCGTCGTCCCTGTTCATATTATTTGGTTGTTTGTATAGTTGAACTGCCTCTTTTATTATTCGTGCACTGTAATTTTTAGGTTTATGCAAAGTCTCTAGTTCGAAGGCGAAAGGATGTCCTGACATAAACCATCAGTCACGTGATCAATGGTCAGCGCGTAATTTGTGATTTATATCATGCATATAAATCTAAAATTTTTAACCCGCATCTAAATTACGCGCAACTCTTTTTCATTTTGATTCTCCGACAAAACACCGTGTAGTTTTGGTATAAAATTTCTCTACGAAATAAAGAACTGATAAAATAGATACCAACCTCTTTAATAGAATACATATATTCGTAGATGCGGAATTGAGAACACTCAGACGTCACGATATATTCAAACTGCGTTCATTTTCAAGCAATTGAACGTACGAGTATCATACATCTTTGTTCTGCATGTGTCAGGAATTTAACGTTTTCTACCGATATCCCAAAATTGACATATTTCGAGATATTTTTCTAACTTTTGTGAATAATCTTTCTAAAATAAATTAAATTAACAATATATAATAAGTACACGTGTATTACTTATATTGTACAAGAAATATTTTTGTCCCACACACTTAAATGTAAAATCTTAGTCTATCCATTCTGTGTAATTGGCCCTGAAACACCGCATACATGTGAAATTGTATCGAAAAATATCTACAAATTGTACGTTTTTAAAAGTACCTTTGTTGAATTACAGTATAGGTGTGTTTTTGTGATGTTGTATTTTGTAGATCAAAAGATTGGTAATTTTGTATTTATATATAAAATAATATATATTAACTAAGAACAATATTCTTATCAGTGCCCTTAGTATAGATAGTTGTAGTTTAGGAAAAAAATTACCACTTCTAACATAATACTACGAAAAATTTCCAAACAATTTAACTCTTCTAAATTTCTACTATTCTTAGAATGAGTCCTAAAATTCTCTATTGGCATTTTTATTAAATTAAGGAAATAAAACATCGAAAACAGTATTCACTTTGTGGCATGACATTGTTTTACACTTCTTTGTTTGTAAATTTGTACGAAGCACTTTATTTTCAGTTATAAGAAAAAGTCCCGACGATGAGGTAGATATTTCTAAACCGGTTGACTTATAACTGAAAATATGGTTTAAATCAATTTATAAAAAGGAAAGTTATTTTTTTTTAAAAATGTATTTTTAATGTATCTTCCAAATTCAGATATAAAGTAAATATGGATAAATGCGTCAGCACCTCAAAAATAAATTTAATCGAACGTTACCTCTGGAGCATATTTGTATACGCATAGGTACTCTCTTTCAATCACGAAAACTCCTTCAGATTCGATAATTTCCTAGCCGTTAACATGAACATGTATGTTCTCCCGCCAATTTGCGAGATGAAAGACGCGGGAAAGAAGGAATCGAAGAATCTGGAAACTCCCTTTAAGAAATTCAAATTTCGCTTCTTTGTGCGATCAGTCCGTTTATTGATCAAAGGGGATAGGGGGAAGGGTGGGAAGTGAATGGGAGAGATGGGGAGGGGGTATAGGGAAAGAGAGAGGGGGTAATCAGCAGCCACGCTTCTGGTTCATCCTTCATCTATGATTGGGTTTAACTAACCGAATGTTTGTATTTTGCACTCGGAATAAATCGGAAAAGTGTTGAGTAAGATAATCCCTCCAGGCTGTGTGGTGCGGAAAATCAAACGACTAAATAAATACATATAAATATTCACAGATCATTTGGCTGAATTCCGTGGAAATCAAAAATGGTGGCTTCAAATTGTGGCGGGTTGGTAATAAGTGCAATTTGAGGCAATACCAAATGAACTGAAAATTCTTCACTGAAATTTGTGCCGAGAAAATGCTTTCTAAGCAAGACTTTCACACGATAAAATATCAATAATTTTACATTAAATAATATTTAATTTTAAAGTAAATATTATACAGTTTGTACAAATTTAGACAGGAATGAGAAACATTTGAGAGAGGGGAATATGGAAGTCTAGGCCTTTATTTGATTAAATATTGACCGTTTTTCCTATATTTGAACATCCTTATTTTTTCAATTCCTCCATCTGTTGATTTTAGGGAAGTTAAAGAGCTAAAACCTTTATTGATGTGGAGAGATTCATCCGATTGAATCATTTCACGCACTAGGCAACGCCTGAAAACAATTTTCCAATTTCTTGTTAGATTGTCCATTTGGTTTAATTACAATATTTTGAGTTTGCCTAAGTCTACGGACAAACTCAAAATATTGTATTAAAACAGTTTTAAAGATTTTTTTAAAAAACACCAAAATGCACGAACAATCATTGTAAGATGTAGAAATAATTATTTACGGATAATATATTAAATAAAAAGAAAATAAATAAATTAAAAAATTAAACGAAAACTAGAAGTTGTCATTAACGTGCAAATTACGTAATAATTAATAAATGGCTCTAAAATTGTATTGGTGGTGAAAATTAGAAAAGGTTATGTTAATTACAATTTAATGTGCATGTTTATGAAAAAAGTAAACTTATATATATGTAATGTATTAATAGGTAACGTATAAAAATATAATAAATTCCAGGTGGTGTTTATTCGTTAAACAAAAAAAAAGTTGTTTGGCTAAATATTTGAAAACAAACAAACTAACGCGTAGTTTCCCTACCTGGGCTAGGGGGGGAGGAAAAAACGCCTCTCAAGCAACGCACGCCGATTCTTTCGATTTTTGACATGACCAATAATTGTCTATCTTCAAGCATTTATTTGGTTTGCTATGTTTTTTCGATTTTTCTCGTTTTTTGCATACATCGAAATTCACGTGGCAAAACTTTTTCGCCGTTATTTTGCGGTCCTTTCGCTCTACATGTCCAAACTAACACAGAAATACTATTTTGTAAATATTGCTTTTTTCAGTCTCACATTCATTTATTTTATTGGGTACATAAACAATATGAAAAAAATACATTGTCATTTTTTTTGTATATTAGTGTAAGATAGCAATGCACACACCAAAACATTGTTTATACTGAAGGCAATAATTCAAATTATGTTAAATAAAACAAATGTAGACGGTAAGAAATTAAAAAGATGTATTTAATAGTAGAATTAATTAAATACGTGCTCAAATTTAATCGGGTTGTGGTCTTGTGGCTAGTGTCTCGGACTCACGGACCAAAGGTCCGTGGTTCGAATCCCACTCTACCCCAACTCGATTTCATTTTCTAATAGTGAGTTATTTACAACTCGTTGAAAATGGCCCTCAAAATTAAATATTTGGGTAAATCATAAGAACGCAAATATTTCTTTTAAAAAAAAAAAAAAATTACGTTCATTGCCATGAAAAATATCGACCTTGGTAAATCAACAGTTATGATTTTATTGTTCGCATATTCTTGATATTGTGGATTGCGGATTTTAAATATCTCGTTGAAGCGATGTCAATGTAAAACAGAACATTTTGTAGTGCTAGTCTAGATGGCACCCGGAATGGAAGTTTTTCAACTAGATTAATCAATTTTATTGTTTGTAAAATTGTACAAAAAAACTTACATGCTGCAGGTATCTAAACATTTATGCTGCACATATTGTTCATATTTTTACCAAACATTCACCTTAGAAATCATAGATCCATACATAGATGTCAACTCGAAGACTAGTCGTACAATGCAAATTGCTTTTTTCGGCTAACATTCACTTATTTATTTTTGAAATACAAAGAATCAACAATAAAAATATTAACGAAGTCAACACAAAAAGATTAAATATCGAGAAAAAGTTTTACGAAATGGAATAAGAGGAGAATATCAAAATTCGAGAATGCCTAAGACAAAAGACACGAAAAAAGATTTGACAAGCATAGGAACATAATGCGATGTGTTTAGTAAATAATATATATGTGGTTATCCTTGTATAGAAATTATCGATTTTGTATCCTTAAGAAGCAACTTTATAGGATAGGTACTGTAGACGTGTGAGTTTTATGGCTTAATAGGAATTCAAATGTCCAGAGGTGTAGAGCGGAGGGTCGCGGGCGACGGAATGCCATTGGGGTCGTTAGAGGGATCATAACACAGGTTTTATTGGACAGCTGGCATGTCCAGAGACCAGTTAGCAAGGCCTCTGACTTGGGACTCCCTGGAGATTCAGACCACGAATAAAAGACAATTTATACTGCTAATCTAAATCATAACCATACCATCCTTACATATAAACGTTTCGCAAGTCGGTGTGAGTAATTCTTCGTGGAAGTTTAAGCACATTAATTCAATATTCTATACGAAATATGTGTGCATGAAAATATCTTTACCGGGCTTTAGTACGCTTTTAATGTATTAGATAGCTTATTTGACTACAGTAGTTACAGATTTAATTCTCGACCAGAGAGACTTATAATATTTATTAAATTCTGATTTCACAGTTTACGACTAGCAAACAAAACACATAAGATTGATCATATTGCCTTCATATGATATTGCTACTACCAGGGTCTCATAATTAATAGCGGATAAAGAGTTCTTATCAAAAAACATCCTTTTTCTACCGTAAAGAGAGAGTTTTTTTATTACGCTGAATAATTGGAAAAAACGTTCGCTATTAAAATCATACTTCAACCGGGGCAACACAATTACAAAGAGGCAGACAAAGTAAAATGCATGCACCATATTAATCATGGAAAATGAGATAAAAGTTTTAACTGCAAACTAATCCCCGAGATCAAAACCGGAACAGAAAAATCATACATAAATTTACCAAATTATTAAAAAAGGTAACTATTATATAATCTACCCGGGTAGTATGAAAGGAAGGATTTGATGACTCATACGAATTAATTATTTGAAAGTGGAGTAACTTTGATCAGCGCGCAGAGTAGCAAAATGGTCAAGAAATTCGAGTCACGTTTGATAAAAACTAAAAACAAATTTAAATCGGAAAAGTCTTTATAAGCGGGTGAGTTAGCCGTGTTCCTACCGGGGGCACATAGTCGCAAGGGGGTAGACAGAGGTAGATGCATGCATCCCATTTCGAATACAAATCTTATTTCTACCGTAAGGAGAGAGCCTTATCACTACTCGCCCAACGATGTTACGTAACTAAGCGCTTTCGAGAGCATCCCGAGACAGGCTTTGAATTGAAATTGCGCGGGCTTATGGAAAATCTACCCCCACCCACGGCCAAAGGAGGGTAGAGAAGACTACGTTAGGGGAATGCAATAATAAGAAATTTTAGCTTAAGTACAATATCTTTACAGTAATGTAAAACTTAAAAAGGTACTGAATTTTCATATGTTTAGGTTTGGTGGAATTTTGAGTATTTATAACGATTTAAAATTGCGGAGCATACACATACATATAATGGTTAATGTTAGGCAAATGCAATAATTTTCTGAAGCTGAAAACTTTTACACAACAATAATGAGATACTATTAAAAAGGTATTTAATTTTCAGATACTTTAATTGAAAGGTATTTTTAGTATTTTCTACAATTTAACAATGTCTGTTTTGAAAACAAATCAAATACCATCATCGCCCTATTTCAACTGTGCCCAAATCGTTGTAGACAAACACTGGATTACTCTCATTGCAATTTTTGAAAATAAAATAAAAAAAAATTAAAAACACAGTATTAGTGAATGTTTCTGGTAATTGGTAACCCTTAAAAATAAAGCTGTATAGAAATAAAAAGGTTTCGTTAAAAGTTTATTTTGAGAGTGCAGTTTTGATGTTCCTCAAATAATGAAAAATGCATTGGTGAAAACTCATTCAATTTTGTATCACCTTTTAGAAACGCTTTCAATATTTCTGATTGGTCAGATTTCCCGATTTAATTAGGTTTTAATTAAGGGCGTTGATTAGTCCATTGGCGCAGCGTTAAATGCTGAAAGGGGTGCGGTTCGTTTCAGGACTGAAATCATCCCTCAGCAGGGCGTGTCCTGCCGGAGGCTGCGCGCGTTTCACCCCCGCCCACCCTCGGCTAATCACTCTAACGAGCCAATAAACGCCGCTAACACCGACGCCTCGAAACTTACACCGACGTCTGAAACTAACACAGACGCCTCAAACTAACGAAACCCCCCTCTTAATTAAGAAAAGCGAATCACGAACGGACTGGGCTACATACGAACGTGCAAATGCCAAAACATCTAAACGTGTACGTATATATTTCTCTTACGTAGATCAACTAATACACGCGCGATCATTGTGTTAAGATACAGGCTACTTGCATCTTACTGAAAGTTGTTTACACGTATGTGTACGAGAACGTGCTACCTTTCACTGGTTGGCTGACGGGTTTTCGTTGTGTGAGTGGGTTTGTTTTACGTGATTGAGATGTGATTATGTGTGTAACCCAAGGGCCTCAAGACATAGTATGTGTGTACTAGCATTAAAAGAAATTAAAGAATTTTATTAAATATATGGATTATTATTTCTTTTTTAGTTTTGAATGTACAATTTTTTCCTTAATAAAATTGTAATCTTTCGACCATAGTGCAATCATTTCCTGTGTAAGCGCTACGCTAACGCAGTGCCAAAAAACTTTTATTAACAGCGTAGATTTAAAAAAATTAAACCACAAAAAATTTGCAAGGCTGCAGTTTGAGTTTGTTAATTTAAATTAAAAACCTTCACGTTAGGTAACGTTTTTGAATCCTTATGATTGTCATTCAAATATTTGTCAGCATTTTCTTTATAAATTATAATTCTCAGAGATATAAAGATTGCCTAGTAATAAATCATTTTTTATCTGTCTGAGCCCACAAATGATGTATTCTTCGAATCTTAAGCACACAAGACATCGATATCTTAGAATTCAAGAATCGTGTGTAAATATTGACTCGATTCGGTCCCTATTTGAAAAGATAGTCTGTGCAGTTTGTTAATAATTTCCTAAGCATGCATCAAATGACCCTGAAAGAAGATAAGAACTGAGAGGCAGACACAGACAACCAACTGATAGATAGCGCGGGGATAAAAAATGGATGAAGAAATGTATAAAAAGGTTTTCTCTCCCGCGGAGAAGGGGTGGGAGTGTAGGAGAAGGGGAGGAATGAAACGATCGGTGATATAATCCTTAATGGCCATTCCGAGCACTATTATGGGGCTGCTTGCTGTGCTAGATTTACCTAAGGATGTGAGGAGATTAAGGCGGCGGTAGATATTAGAAAAAATGGGAATCTATTTTTGTTAATACGCTCCTCAGCGTACTGTTGCCGCGAAGGGATGGATACGTTCACATAATTGTGCCATTGTGTGCACTCTATCGCCCCACCTCATTATAATGATTGATAAAGAGGATATGAGCACAAACAAAAGTATTGATCAGATTATATATTTATAATGTCGTGTTTTTTTGCCGTTTATTACGAAAATAAGTTTTAGTGGATTCACAATAATACTAGAGTATTTCTACAAAAATATAAGCAAGTAATATAAAAAATACTTCGAATATTTCTTAGATTTGAAAAAATACGAAATTTTTTAATTAAAAACGAAGACCTGCATGGAAATAAAGTGATTTTGAGCTAAACTTGAAATAAATTATAGTTCTGGGAATAAATAGTGAATTAAAGTTATAAAAGTATCTATCACTTAAGAAAACTGTGACCAAAAATGTATTTTCAACTATTTAAAGCAATGTAGGAAGAATGCATATCTCCTGGCTGAAAGAAATGCAAGGGTGGTTCCATTGTAGCTCCTAATTCTTATCCAGAGCGAATGCGGAAAAAATAAAAATTGCCATGATAGTCGATTTCCACAATGGTGCAATATGAAGAAGATTTTTTTAGACGAAGATTTTTATTTTAAATAAGGATGTATCATACGTACGAAAGTTCTTCAAACATTGATAACGATTCTGGCGGACAGATTGTCGGGTTTTTTTTTAGCTTATGTGGTGAATAATTCTAGAATACGCGGTCCGTGTATTTTAAGTTGATTATATAAAAAGGAAACTTGGGTCCGTGAGCTGAATTTCAGGCCGGGCTATTAACAATACAAAAAATAAGATATTCATCAACGCTCAATGATTGAACGGTGGTTCGCTAGGAAGCTAGACAGGGATGGTATATCGCGGTAATTTTTCTTCCGCTTCTTAGTATTCAGTCGGCAGAGTTATCCAAGGGGTAGGAAAAGGAAAAATAGTGAGCGAAGGGGGTAGAAAACCAACCCGATGTCAATGATTGAACGTCAAGTCGCCGGGGAATAAATTTTACTGCCTTATTTTTCGTATTCAGCCGAGGTAAAGTCATACGTGACGCTAGGGACTGTAAGGAGTATATGGGGAGAATAGGGGTGGGTTGTGCATGTGACGTCTACTAAGGCTTTGTTATTACGTTCTAAGCCCTCCCTCTCAGCCCGGCTCGAGTGATCGATCAGGGAGGAAAAGTAATTTGCATTGTTTTCCCTTGGACGGGTAGTGAAAATGAAGGGACCTCCCAGCTATTTATTACGAACTTTAAAACGCGATTTTTCTAGTTTCCTATTCAATCTGGAAGCTTGCAGCAACCGGACTCAAAGTAAAATACACATATATTTAAAATAATAATTTAATACGAACAGATTTTGATTTGTACGTACGTACAAAAAATTTAAAGGATTATGAATGATTTTTTCCATCAGAGGAGAAATAGCTAAGTTTAAGTTATCAACGCTATCATATAATAAAATTAAACTTTTACGCTCAAAATATGTTCAAATAATAATGTTGATATAATGATAACTCTATTAATGGCTTTCCTTTAACATATTCAATGTTTAGTGATGTCATGTTATTAGTACTTAATATATTTTAATTACCTATTTTTCTTTAAGAATCAATTGTATATTTGAAAGTTGTAAAACTTTATTGGACTTTAAAGCTAAATGCTTTCAATGTGAATTATTTTTACTGGTGCAGAGTAATTTTTAATCTGAACATTATTGATAATGTTAGTTCTACCGCATTGCTAAATATACGATTCCTCACAATATTTAAAATATCTATGTTTAATCGCGCAGAAAGTTAAATTAAAATGAAATAAATGTAAAATATGCTTGATTTGTCTAGTGAAGAGTTAATAAGAAGAATAAATATGCGAACATGATAAAAAACACGCGTGCATGAAATAGAAATGATTTCCGAAAATGCCTAAAACTTTTTATTTTATTTTCGCAAAAGAAAATTGGAAAAGAGGGGTTTCATAATATTATTAGTTCAGGAATACAACTTATTACATCAAAAGGTTGTAAGTCACTCGTGAGGGGTGGTGGGGTGTCACGGTGATGGGGGGGGGGTAAGTCAAGGGGAGAGAGGTAAAGCCCAAACGCTTCCATGTTTAAAAATTCATATCATCGACGCTTCGTGACAGTCTCTCTACGGGAAGAACCAATTCCTATTTTCCCTCTTCTTCGCCCATTCATCCCCCGAACAGAATATTCAAGGGAAACTCTCGAACTTTACGGAAAATACTAACTTTATTTGTTATTGTAGTTTGAGATTTTAAGATAAATAGAGAGTTGTGTTATTTCTTCTCACTATATTATTATAATTATAATAATAAAGGAATGTACATTGGTAATAATAACATTGGTAATAATAACATTGGTTATAATAACATTGGTTATATTGTTAAAGTAGGAACAGTAGTAAACATTGGTCGTAGATTGTCAGAAAGGTTGATGCATGCCGTGGATTAGAGATTCTTACTGGATGTCGAAAAAAAATTCAAATAAAGAATAATTTAAAAAAATATATATATAGATGGCAATCATAATAATTCGCATTATAAATAAATTGTCTATGTTTTATGAATGTATGTATGTGTATGCGCATGGGTGTATGTACGTGTGTGTGTATGTACATGTGTTTATATATGTGTAAATATATATATGTGGATGTGTGTATTTATATGTATCAAAATGTGTATACGAGTAAGTTTATATTTGATTTGTCTGTGCTCTCTATTAATTTGTTAACTATAATCATATATTAGAATGTAATTGCCTAGCTTGAAATGGGGTATGTACCCTTGTTAGCTGGGAAAAGTAAACGTAAAATTGTATTTTTGATAAGAGGTGTAAATAAATAAATAATATATATAAAAATGCTTTAAAGTTTATTTTGTTTTTAAAACAGAGGCGGTTAAAGATTTGAATGGATTGTAATTGGTTGAATACACACACAAACAATAAAAGTTTGAACCCTATGTCCATCTTAGTGAACACAAGTAGTGGATTTGCGAATATTTTTATTTTTCTCGAACAGGAAAATTCACGTTGTGTTTCTCGACTGTATGAGGCAGGGCTGTAATGACCATTGAATTAAAAATTCAGCCAGGGAAACCGTACCACGTTCCGTAGTCCAAGACTTGTACGTATTTAAAGCATTAACCTCGTTTGCTATTTGCCTCACGTAGAAAGATGGGCCACCCCTGCCCCTTCCTTCGGCTACACTCGACTAATTCCGCCAGGTATACCGAGACACTGGCAAATGTGAGTAACGGGTTAAGTACACGGACAACGTAAATCCACGAAAAAGAAATTAAAATTTGATTAGTTAGCTATTTTTTTGCACCACAGCAAAATAAGTATTGTTGTGGTGCAAATTTTTATTTTATTTTTATTGCACCACAACAGACCGAGCGGCCCAATCACAGTGGTGAATTACAACACGGAACACGCAGCCTTAAAAAGACAAATTTGATTTTGGTGTTCTCACCGGGAATCCAACTCGGAACCTTCGGAACCTGCGGCCTCCGTGCTGTAATGGTTAAGGCAAGTGTCTTAACGACGTAGAGCCGCGTAATAATTATTTGAGAAAAAACAACGTCAAATTGGTATTAAAATGTTTTTTTATACAAACTTTTTATGGCATTTATTTAGAATATTGTTCCCGCAATGGTAAAAATATTTAAAACGCTTATCATATTTGTAATGTATGTAAATACTACCAACAAACTTATATATTATCGTTCTTTTACCTTCTGACTTGAATTGACCCACTCCTCAATTCATGCAGAACTCGTCTCCGTTCACTTTTTAAAGGCTATTTTATTATCAATCCAAATTATATACATAAACCCATCATAATATATTTAATAATATTTTTTAATGCTTTACTTTTCAGACGGACTCATTCGTTGTCCATCTTTCAAACAGGCGAATCTCATTTTTTGTCGAAATTGAGTGATGAATATTTTAATAAAAATTTAAATGTATTTTTGGAATAAATGGGGATCACACAGTCTTAAAATAACTTCGAAAAACTCAGATAAATACAGTAAGATTATTTTTTAAATTATTTTAAAAGGCGAAAATTTTCCAAACAAATTCTTTGAAAAATTAACAAATTCGAAATACGCCTTTTCGAAAGATGGACGACGAATCGAGAGTCATTAGGTTCGCTGGAATGGGATAATCAAGATATAAATAAAAGTATGAATTAAATAAAACAATAATTTCGACTTAATCCCTTGGTCACACTCGCCGGGGAATTATGCGACGAATACGTAAGGGCGGTTCGTAATTTATACAAGATGTCTTTCTTTTTCCTCCGTTTTCTTTGGACAAAGAGGATGGTTTCGACAGTGTTCGCTTTTACGCGGTCAGAGATGATTGATGGCTGTGTTTGGATTGTGTTAGAACCTCTTGAATGGGAAATGAGATCCCGTTTCAGGGGTTTTGCCCAAAACGAATGTCGTAATGACAGACAAAAATTTTGATCATTTAACGTACATTATCGAGCCGTTTATTTATTTATTCAACTTTTCGGTGAATATGTATTCACATTGATGGACTTATTGTTTTAATCAATATCTTCTAACTAACCAAAAACATGCTAACGTTAGTTGGTCAAGGTTGGCCGATTTCGAAGCAATTTGTTCAGTAGCTTGTACACACAAATCATATGAAATATTAAATAAGTAATTAAAAGTTCTTACTCTTACCCTCTCAATTCACATCAACAATTCGTCTTTCTTTTTTTTTTTTTTGTAATGTTTGCATTTGGTACATTTTTAATTACATAATATATGACTTTACATGAAAACAAAAAATCCCATATAGGCATAGCTTGTGCGTGGGTATACAAAATCTAGAATACGTTAATCTATGGTGTAGATGCATAATATATATATGTTAATTTTTTTAAAAAAACAAAAATTAAAATAAAATGTTTTATTCAGGGTATTTAAAAAAATGTATGAAAAAGAGTAATCTGAATATAAGAAATCGAAAAAATAAAGAATACATGTAGAGCAAAAAAATATTGAATTAAAATTTATAATTAAATTAGGAAAAAATACGAGAGCAGATCAAAAGTTTATCAGGAAAAGAAAAAGAAAAACATTGACGTTTATATTTTTGACCCAGTTTATTAATGAATTATTAGTAGAAGAGAGGCTTAAATTATCGTTTTCCGTTGTGTTTATAAGTTATGAGCTATACGTCATACAGTTTAGAGGCAAGGATATTTGCATGCCTCTGTCCTAGTGTTGGTTTACGAAACAGAATCTCTAACCCTAGATTCCATCTTTGACTATGGCGGTTTGGGTTTTGAGGGAACAAGTGCTGACGGTTTACAACAAATTTTAGACATTGGAGATAATACAAGTGTCTTACATTTTTGTAATTCAGACAGTGTCCATGCGGCTCGTCAGTGGAACTCCGATCCACCATCAAAACTATCCAAAATCTAGTGATTCTTTTAACTAAATGTTATTAAATATTTGTAAATGACACTTACTTTTTTTTTCTTTCGAAGAGATGCGTACGTCTCGAAACCAAGAGACAGACAGGTAAGTGCAGGTAAGCAGGTAAGCAGGTAAGTCGGTAAGTGGTTATATACAAATATTTAATTACATTTAGTAAAATGTTTGACCACAAATTTAAAGCATTAAATATTAATAAGAATCTGTTTAAATCACGCCTATCTTTTTCTTCCTTAATCTCTCCTATTTTCTCTCTCTTTTATCCCTTTTCTCATTCAATACTATTATCGATATCGATTAATGAACAAACAAATATTGCTCTATTACAAGTTTTTTTTTTCTATACTTTCGTTTTATTTTTTCTCGCATAAATTTTGAAATTAAAATTATACAAATTGCAACTTTTTATTGATTAGTTGTTTGGAAAAAATCGTCTATTGGCAATGAGTTGGCCAACGTACATAAAGTTAAATAAATAAATAAATTGAAACATTTAACTATTTTACGTACTAAAATAATTTTATATGAAGATGTAAGGTACGCTAGGAAAAAATAGGTTTAATCTTTAACATAAAATTGTCTAAGCTATCAATTTTTTATTGTTTTCATCAACAACATCATATCCTACCTTTAGAACGAAAACGACTTACCGCAACTAAAAAAAACGTAAAATAAGTTAAGATCATAAAACGACTTTATTGAACACTACCCATCTTTCTGCATTTAAAAAAATGCAACATTCGTGTGGGAATAGGACAAAACCACTACATCGGTCTCTTTGTTACACACAGAGAATTAAGATTCCGTGTCAGTACGGAAGCGACGCTATTAGCGTTGTGTTAATATTGTTGTGAGAAGGACGCAATGCAGACAAACATATAGTGTCCGAAATCCGGTTGAGCCGATTTTATTCCGATTCAAATGACTACTTTACATACTTTTTTAAAATATTAAAACGACCAATTTAGCTTTGTGATTGTTTCGTTCCAACTCACTGATAATCTTATGGACTTATTAAAAATTTTGTAATTTCGTAAATAAATAAAAACATGGTTTTGGTGACTTGATCTGACTTAATAAAAAATTATGTCATTATCTAATTTATCAAAGAGCAATGTGTTTGTTTGTTTTTTTTTTCAATCTAATAATGACTCATTAAATAAATGTCTTGTTTAAACATATAATAATTTGTTTTTATTACGTTTTTCTTATTGCGCTTTTTACATTCATAGTTGAATGCCTTCGGTATAACTTTTTACTCAAAATTTGGTGCTTACACCCACACACACGCACCCTTTCCCTCATTAACTCCCACATGCACATGTACCCTCTCCCTAATTCATTCACGCATACACACATTCACATACACATTAGTACAAACTAGATATTAGATTTACAGTGGATTTTTTTAATTGGCTCTAGTATTGTTAATATATTTCTACTTATTTTGTTTATGTAAAAATCTGTAAAAATCCTAAATAAAATAAAATAAATAAATAAATAATCCTTGGATTGGAAATGAAACGTACGACTTGCTTTGTGCGCCAAATGATCGAGATACTTTGCATTTGGTGTCCGCACTTATGCAGTGCCATATGCACTACTAGGTGCGAATAAGGAAATGCTAATGACGTATATGAAGGTAAGTTTCGACTGTCTTCTTGGTTTAACATTATCGAGTCGTAAAAAAATACAGATTTTGGTGTATTTTTTCCTTGTAATCCCAGTAAATGATCTCCCATCTCTACTGAGCACATTCGAATTTCAAATTTGTTTTTCGAATACTTTTTCATAAATTTAATCGGCCATTTTGTTTTCGCTGTCAAAGAGCTTACAAAGCGGGTCGCTAGGGCAATCAGTTGAAGGTTTATAAATTCAAATCTAAAATTGATACATAAATTTATTTTAACTTTAGTCTGTTATTTTGATCCCCACGAGCATTATTAGCATACCACTTTGGCTGGTGTTTACAAAATGACCTTAGATTTAAAAAAATCTAGATCGCCAATTTGAATACGAAGCGTTTTGTATTCAAAGAAATTTTATAGTGACGCCATGTTAGCATTATGACCTCTAATGTATAATTATTACTTAAAACTTGTTAATTATATTATTGTACTCCTGTGGCTAGTATCGTAGATTCACGCATCAAAAGTACGAGGTTCGCACCCCGCTCTGCCACAACTTGATTCCCATTTTTTAATATGGAGTCATTTACAACTCGTTGAAAATTGCCACCAAGACAGAAATATTTGGGAAAATCGCAAGAGCCCAAATGTTTCTTATTTATTAAAAAAAAATATGCACAGCATAAACGGAAAATAAACGAAAAACCTTGTTTTTATTAATTATCTACATCAATTTTTTTTTATTTAACGATGCAAAAATTAACAGGAAAAGAACTTTCTCTACGCTAAGTTAACCGTTTTAAAGATTCAGGGTCGGTTTCGCTAATATTTACCTTATCAAATTTCAGTTTCATAGACTGCGATTTTAATTCAAAACTGTGAGCTTGGCGATTCGCATACTGTAACTGTTATTCTTCGTCATGACCATGTTGCAATTGTACAAACGGCAACAAAAATCAACAGATAGGAAAATTCAAAGTTTGTTTTTGAAAGATCATAAGCCATATAAATGCCTAGCCTTACATTTCTTTTCGATAAAATATTTTACCATCTATGTTGTAGGTAGGTTCTAAAAACTTGTTCTAACATTTTTAAATGTAAGCTTTTTCTGTTTATTTATTAAAAAAAACATTAAACCAAATCATTATTTTTTTATTTAGATTTAATATATTCTTTTTTTAATAAAAATAATTGTTAGGGTTCTTATAATTTACGCAAATCCTTCCGTTTTGGTGGCCCATTTTCAACTCACTATTAAAAATTGAAAATCAAGTTGGAGTAGAGTGGTGTTCGAACCTCGGACTTCTGATCCGCGAGTGCGCAACACTAGTCACGGGACCACAACCCGATTCAAAAGTCTTAACGTTACCCATTATGTAAGAAAAAAACATAACTTATTGATAGAAATTCTTTGTTTAAGCCGCTGAATAATTTATATGTAATTTATTAGGTCCATAAATAAATAAATACTGACGTCTACAATGTACATATATATTAATACTGACGTCTACAATAAATACTGACATCAAATAAGAAGTTTAATTTACGATTCCACAAAACCTGAAAAAGTGAGAAAAATATTTTTATAAAAAAATCATTTTACCACTTTCTTCCTCCACTTCCCCCTTTAAAACTATGATTCTCACAAGATTAATATTTTTTATTTTAAACAATGCACGTTGGTGCTAGCTACAGGTAAATCATGTCCTGACAGCACGTTGGTTATGTATTTATTGTACAGTAATTAGTGTCCTGATGAAGAGACGGGTACGTCTCGAAACCGGTATATTTGTTTTTTAAAAACTTATTTTCTTTTTTGATTCCTTCCTTTTTAACAATACGGTTAAACAGACCTTTAACGTTCCTTAGTAAATTACTTTGACCGTCATAAACATATCGACAAGCAATATGTAAATACGTTTTATATCCTAGAAACATGCTATTCTTGTTCCTCAGCTGATATAATTTAATCCTCTTTGGATCTTTGATTGACAGATGATGAGGGGACGTTCGATTTGCATACATGCAGCCATATTCACGAACATCGACTGAAATCAAACCTAACCTCCAAGGTAAGAAATCGTTTTCAACACACAACTCTATTTAATATTTGCGTTTTGCTTCAGTTCCTTTTGAAGTCGGGGGTTGGATAAGTGACTAAATCAGTGCTTTGGCTTTGAATACAGGGGTATTTTCACTTGTGTTTTCTATCTTCGAATTCCATTTGAAAAAGCGTATCTGCATAATTTTATACAGCTCTTTAACCGTAAAAAGGCGAATTTACGAATGCTTTGTGTTCAAAAAAAAGTTTTACGAATGTGGTTCTTTGGTCAAATGCTTAGCTGATTTTGGAAAGTTAGTGATTGTTATCGGTTTATTAAAATAAAACATATGGATTATTAAATAATTCTTTTCATTTAAACAGAACACCTTGTCACGAAACCACTTGAATTAGAATATTTTTGATGGCAGACATAAGAGTATTACTGCATTTTTGAAATGATCCTTCTACATGCCTACATCAATGGTATCAACAGTACAATTCTATGACTACTCAAAACATAAATAAACAACTTTGTGCTTATTAAACTTTGGTCGGTTTCAATAAAATAAGTATGCACATTTGTGTCATATTTTCAGTGGCACAAATAGTACAAGATAATATAAGTAGACTCATTTCTATCATTCACTGAGTGGTACAAATATAATTAGTTAGTTCTTGAAGCATAAGTAGACCCATTTCTGTCCCATCTTTAATAATTCAATTAGTATATACGGAATATTTCTGTTATTTGTACAAATAACTTGGATAATGTTACAGAAAAAAAAAGATCTGTAAATAATAGTTCATTTTGCAAAACATGAGTTTTGTATTTAAATAATTGGTTTTCTCTCCCGAAAAATTGCACTTTTGCAGCTATACTTTTATGTCAGTTCATCAAAGATATAATATGAGTACACTATTGTTACAGCTGTAGGTAGTTAGAAGGATATTTGCTATTTAGCGGTGCTTTGCGTTAACTTAAGTATTTTAATAACAGAACGTTTAATCTGATATTTTTTCAAAATTTTATTTATATGACAATATGTGATACAAAAATTTTAATATCACCCCTTAGGAGTTTTAAAAAAAAAAATATTTAGGACTCGCAATTTACAACATTGTATTGAAGACGTATTTTTAATTATTATTCCATAAGAAAAAATATATCCAAAACTAATTGAAAAATTCTCCTAACTAGGGAAAACTGTTCTAAGTGAGGCAAATTATCTCTGTGTTGAGGCGGATGAAGAATACAGTTCCGTGTGTGAAAAAACCAGAACCCCGCACGAGTATTTTCTACTCGATGGCTGCTCTTAGGTTTGAATCCTGAATAAGGAAAACGAGTGGAAGTAAGTTCGACTACTATCTTTGAGGTCCTGGGTTCGATTCCTGGTAGGGTGGACGTGAAAAATTGATTTTAAAAGATGTTTAAATTGCGGTTTTTCATTGTGCCTGGACTGGCACCTGAAATGTACGACTGATCACCTTACCTTCATGTAACAAGCGTTCACCAGTGCCCTATGCATTACTGAATGCGGAAAGGGAAATGATGGTGATGACTTTGATCGTATTAAGGATTCAGGTGGAGACGGCAAAAAACGCATGTGTCATTTATTAACATACGTTTTAAAAACATCAAATCTGAAGATTCTTTTGACATTGTTAAGGTTATTTTAATTCATTGTGACCTCCAAACGACTTACAGCAATGCTAATTAGCTATGGACGCTTCCTTCTAGAACAATCGGCTGTCGAAACTTTGATTTATTCAGAGATCTACATGTTTCGTTTCTACATTCATAATAAATCATCCCAGTGGCGTAGTATATTTACAGAAATAAAAATTGAAAACCACTAATAAAAAACTTTTACGAAAAACTACCATACTATATGCTTCATATTAAGATACAGTTCTGTGTTTGACAGGTGTAATTATTATCCAGGACGAGTATTTTTGACTCGACGACTACTGTAGGATTCACACGGAAATCAATTCCCCTTGTCATTTGACTTTCTATTATCTTAAAAACAGTGTAGAAATTGAATCATACATTTCCTGTGAGTAAACAAGTCGGTCTTATGGTGTAATGGTCAGCTTGTTTGCCTACCGTTCACTGGGTCTCGGGTTCGATTCCTGACATCGTTGATGTGAAATATTTATTTAAAAGGGTGTTTTCACACAAGAATATTTCATAGTCTCTGGACTGGTACCTGTAGCGTAAAACTGATCATTTTACCTTCGTGTAGCAAAATTTTTTATCTAGATACGCTGCGATTGGTATACCAATGCAGTGCTCTATGCACCATTCGGTGTGTAAAAGAAATGATGATGATGAAATAATAAACTATCAAAACCGTCAAATAACTAATGACAAAGCACTGAGTGGATATTAAAATTGCTGACAGCTACGGAAATAGTACATGAACTCAGGATCTCACTAGGAAGTAAAGGGAACACTGGATAATATATATGTGGTTACATTCTTAGTTACACAGTCAGTAGCCTTATGCTGTAACTAATTCGTTTCGTAAATTCATTCGTATTGTATGAGAGGGAACAGGGGCAAAATATGGTTTTGATTGAGTTAGAATGAGATGGATATATGACAAACGAACGAACTTATGAAATGAAATTGTGACAGGATAAGCCTCAGTCGGATAATCATAGTCAGTTCAAGTATGTAGTCCAAATTAGTTACTTGAGTAAAACGTCTACGGCAGTTACTATGTTGATATAGTAACATGTTTTAAACAGCACTTGAAGTACCAGCATCGTTTTCTTCCGTTCAACTGGGTAGGAGCTCCCATGCATCCACATGCATTCATTCCTACAATTTCAAAAATCCCAAAAAGGTAAAAGTAATAAAAAAAACGTACATTACAAGGCATCAGGTTTTTGACATCCTGATTGTCGGGAGTTCATGTCAGAACTACCGGACGCAAACCTGACTTGGAAGGATGCACAGGACACAACCAGCTGACAGAAATGCCTGGGGGCACTTTGCTCCAACTAGGGAGCGGACATAGAATGATGATGATATTTTATTGATTCTGGCCTAGCACGTGAAGCGTAAGTTTAATCTGCTTGCCCTACATATTTGTAACAAAATATATCCAGATACACTGCAAACGGAGAGGCAATGCTATGCCTTATGCACCACTGGGTTTGGATAGGGAAATTATGAAAATGAAATATATTTTTTTACATCATTATTTTCCAATGAAATTGACTATTATAACATTTTTAAACATTTCTTTTTTGTGTAAGAATCTATTTATATTTCATGTCATCAGAAAAAAATTAGTATTCGCGTTTTAGTTAATTGACTGCAATTAATTTTTATCACTAATAGCCACCTGTGCCAAATTAATGTTATGGGAAGTGCATGGTGTGAATGTGGTCTGGACCACGAGACTCCAGACGACATATTCTTTGGTTGCCCAATAAGAGACAGATATAGTATGTACCCTCCTTAAAAAAATATCCTTACCCTATTAACACATCATCACTCCTCTGCATTCTTGATCCTGAAATTACCCACCAGATAGGAAACTTCCTGTCACAAAATGAGGTAAATTTTTAGGTTTTCTTGGCTTTTATTTTTATTAAATCATATTCCTAATGCGATGTTTATATTTTACCCTTAATGGCAGACATCTTCCTTAATAGGACGGATTGTTTTTTGAAAAAATCAACTTATTTTGTGTAAAGCGCTAAGTATTTCACGCAAAGAAACGCTTTTACAAAAAATACACAGGTTTTGATTTGGTGCTCTACTGTGGGTAGGTTCCAGAGCATTCGACGCATGTTCTAGTTTATATGTGGACCCACATAGGCTATATAATGCAGTGAAATAGGTTATCTTCCTCTTTACTGCTCCTGCATTGCTTGCCTAGCTCCCGGAACAATCGTCGTGTCCCTGCAGTACCAGAGACCTCCTGAGATAACTTCAACCTTCCAATGATAAATTTCAACAGAGAAGCAACGTCCTTCATTACAGTCCATAGCTTCGGTAATATGAGAAGTAACCCTGTTCAGTGTGAACAATAAATGTAACCAAATGATTATTAGAGTAACGACATAATTATTCAGAATGTATTTGATAAAACATAAAAGTTTATGATTATTGTTTTATGTCAAAAATGCAAAAGACTACTCGGCTTCTACTACACTAAAAAAGGAGGAAAATTAAAAATAACAAATCAAAATAATTCCCGGCAAATCCGTTATGACGTGATTTTAAATTTAGAATACTAGGAAAAATGACTCTTTTAATGAATCTTTAATAATTATGCTAATCAACAAACAAAGGAAGGCATAGTCACGACTTTTTTTATATTCTAAGAACTCTTTTAATAATAAAATCATACATACATTTATAGTACATGTAATTATAATAATTTAAGTAGTATTTTAATAAAAACGGAATGACGAATAAGATTCAAATAAGTAAAAACACCATCGCTAAAAAGTTGATTTAGTAAAAAAGCTATAATTATTATTAATTTTTGCGTCATTTAAGAAAATTATAAGTTACGGATGTTTTTGAATAATTGGCTTAATTATTTATGTATTTTACACGTCAACAGTCAAGTGGAAACATTTTTTTCACTGAGTAATAAATTCCACTGTTTATTTTAATACTGTTTGGACAAAGTTATTGGCTTCGTATAACAAATGATTTAATAAAGGTACTATTTGTAAACCAATCTGTAGATTCATGCAACATTTATTTTTTATTAAGATAAGGCGGAAAAATTGACAATTAAATGACGCAATAGCTGTTAATACTTTATATTTAGAATACCCAGTTTCAATAGCAGATTAACACAACAACTATCAAATCTGGGTAAAAAATAATGTATTAATCTAGTACGATCCTCAAATAACAATAATTTTAGTATAATAGACCATTTCAGTCAAATTTAATTTTATTTAAAATACAAGCAAAATTTGTAATTATTAGTTTTCTTACATTTTATTTTAATTTATAAAAAAAAACTTATCTATTTTTTACTTTTTTGTATTACTTTTTTTTTCTCTTCTTTCCCTATTTTCCCAACCCATTTTCTTGACTCCGGGTGAACTGTATGTTAAGTTTTTTTATTTTATTTTCAAACATCCCACCGTTTCCGGATATAGGTGGCATTTGGTTTTACCAAGTAAATAGTTTTCGAAATGCAGAGATACTTTTTCATAATATAAAATCATCAAATTGTCTACATTTACAGATAAGTTATTTATTTCATATCGAAAACAAAACGTAAAATGTATTTTTATAGTGGTATTGTAATGTTTGGTCTGTGCGTACGTTCGTTTTATGGCATAGTTATTAGCCGTGGGCATGGAAACTACTAAGGATTTTCAAATAGAGTGGTAAGAATCTAGTTTAGCGGCTTTGAAGAAAGAATTCTCCTTAATGGCGGTTTGAATGTAAAATAAACCTCAAGCAGCGATATGCTCTGTGGGGTTTGTCTTGTTCTGATTGTAATTCTATTTCAAACGTGTGGTATCATAAAATAAAGGTTAGGTTAAGTGGGTTAAGCTACTATGTTAAGCTTAAAGTTGAGAACTCTTAGTTTATTAAGCTATATATTCATTTCGTTGGTTTTTACAGCAAAAAGTCTTGTTTGAAATATGCATTCTAAATAAATAATTATCATAACTTCCCTATCTAGATACTGCATAAGGCACTGCATTTATACTCCGAAAAAGCTTGTCTTGATTTTAATTTCATAAAGGTAAGATTATAGGTCTCACACTTCAGGTACCAGTCCCCCTGAATTGGAAATATTGCGGTGTAAAACTAACTCCTTAAACAATATTTTGAGTTTGTCCAACATTTTGGAGACAGGGACTGGATTTAACTCCCTGGGGGGCTGTTAACATTAACATATTACAACAGAGATAAAAAACATTTTAAAGAATCCTTAAGAGAATCCTAAAGAGTCCTTGTCTACAAAAATTTGGAAAAACTCAAAATATTGTTGATAAATCTATCTGGTCCATGAAGAAGTATAGAAATTGAAAAAAAAAAAATTTTAAGCGTTGCCTATTATGTAGGTGAAATAATTCAATTAGTTGAATCTCACTAGCATAAATAAAGGTTTCAGCTCTTTAACTTCACAAACATCAACAAATGAAAGAATTGAAGGAATATAGATGTTCAAATATGGGCAGAATGGTGAATGTTACACAGTGTGAAAAGTGACCACTTAAATCAGTCAATGATAGGTCATAAGCCCTGTAGATGCCTAGACTTATATATAAGCTTCTTTAAAATGTTCTTTATCTCTGTTGTAATATGTTAATCTTTAAACAATACTTTGTATTTTATTTTTTTTAAATGGGAGTTGCTTGTTTTTTGGCCCGATTATTATGTGCATTTTTTGTAACTGCTCTAAATATAAAATAGTCAAGAAAGTCGGCTGTGGCCTTGTTAGGAACTTAACTGAATTTTCTAAATGAAGACGAAACTACAGAAAACTTATACAGGAAAAGCCGGACTATCGACAGACATCAACAGACCGTCCTTACCACTTCGACAGTGTTCGGCATTAGTCTCCAATTTTTACTATTTTTACCACGTGATAAGAAATTATGACTAGCGATGAAATGATGATGATATATGGTGGAAAAAAGTAGTTTTATCATGGGTATAATTATAATACCTGATTGACAATTAAGTGAGCGATCTTCGTTCTTCCCACGCCACTATTACTTCGTTCTATACCACGGAGTAGATATTGCGGTTTTTGCCGGCCGGTCAGTGTAAAACCTTTAGTAATTCAACCCATTATTGGTACACGGACTAATTATTACCCGTGCCTGGCCAGCCAATAATTACCATTTTATCGGTACGAATGGGTTAAGTGATTGGATAAGCAGATTCAAAGGTTATGTTGCTATGTTCCAGCAGATTGAAATTCGTTGGGAGATAATGACGATCAATTTCATACTCATTTTTATTTCATCCCGTGTATTTCTTTAAAGACGTGTTTATCATAATTAATTTTTAAGAACATACAAACAGAATTTCCGTAAAATTACATAATATTCGATATAAGGATGACTGAAATTATTATAGAATTCGATTGGATTATTATAAAACTTTTAAAATTTGAATGCATCTACTACGTGTTTTTTATAGAATATCCATATTGGTACGATTAACTGCTAGATGCTACAAAAAAACAGTTATATAGAGTTTAAAGTTTCATATTTCTTGCGTTTCCGACAAAACTACTCGAAAAAAGTATGAAAAAAAAACACATTTTACCAATTTTAACAAAAATAAAATAGTTTTTCAAACTTTATGGTTTATGCTTTATTAATTAAGTTCTCAAGAACAAATGTAAATTTTTAATCACTGCCTTTTAAAATGAAAAGTGTTTTATTAAATATATCTGTATCAACAAATTACTACAGGGATGGAGAATACCTTAAATAAGGGAATATGGAAGTCTAGGCTTTTACAGGTCATTGGCTGGTTTAAGTGGCCACTTTACACACTGTGTAACTTAAACCAGCCAATGACAGGTCATAAGTCCTGTAAACGCCTAGACTTCCATATTCCCTCAGTTAAGGCATTCTCCATCCCTGTTGTAATTTGTTAATCTTGATGACTCCCAAGGGGGTGAAATCCAGTCTTTTGTCTACGAACATTTGGACAAACCCAAATATTGTAATATCTGTATCATTTGCAAATTCATTTGCAAACGCATGAATTCTCCTTATTGGCGAGTGCGCATTGTAGTTTATTGTAGGTGCACTCAGTTTACCCTGAAAATGGCTCCTGCAATGGTAGCCGAAACGTCGGAATCACCCAAAAAAGAAACATATAGATACATCTACGTAGAAGAGTTTATTAAAAGTTTATATTCACATAGATACTTAGCTTTTTTATTTTACTACCCGAATTTAACTTTAAATGTTAAGCGGCAATTCTAATTAACATAAAAATAAATTCAAGAGCATTTTGAACAGTTTTATACTGATTAATTTTTATTTCTTAATATTGGTTTTAGTTAAACTGCTTGAAATAAATAAGTTAGTTAGTCTGACGAAAATAACGTCTTTTCAATTGTAATTTTACAAATACAAAAGGTAGATTTTATAAAGTAAGCATCGAGCTGATTTGATCGCTCACAAGTGTAACAAAGCGTACGCATCCCGTGCACGTTCGGCGTCTTATTGTGTTTGTCCTCATAAGATATAGGATGAAAGACATTGTTTGTCTAATTCCATAGAGACTGAAACTGCTCCTACCAGGGACATTCCAGGTGTCTTTGGAATTGTAACAATAATAATATAAATTCTTATTAACGAGGGTCCCGAGCATAAAGTGAGTCCAGGTTGTCATTGAATAAATAAGCCGTGTATACCTTTCCGACATGACATTATTCCAGGCTTAAACAATAAACTCTTGGGATTTGGTGATACGTTCTTTATTACCTGCGCCTGCTTTCGGCTAAACTTGTGTCACGATTTTCAATTCAAATCGGTCTCATTTAAAAAAAAATTAAATGATAATCACCTCAAATTTCATTTACTTTGCCCCAATTTAGATATTTCTCCACTCTATTTCCTCATCCCTTAACCTTCTTACGAGCTTTTTTTTTTCTCATGTCTTATATAATATATTATTTTTCTCTTTACTGTGTAGCATTTTTTCTCATTATATTTGTGAAAATTTTTAACTAGATGTATGTACTAATTTTTATATTTTGTATTCTTATATAAGAACTGTTGTTTTTCCTAAATAAATAAAAATAAAAATAAAATTGTACGAAATATAAAAACTACTTTCAAAATCTATTATTTTTTACATGTTTAAATTTTTTTCGAGATAAACAAATGCCTCGCATCTAATGTAGACTATGTGACTCGTGAGTAAAAAATGCGTTGTTGGCTATGTATTTTAGATTTTAAATTAATGATGAAGAACGTTTTATGAAAAGGAATATAAAAATATAGGCATTTACAGGGCTTATGACCTGTCATTGTCTTGTTTCAATGGAGAATACCATAACTGAGGGAATATGGAAGTCTAGGCATTTACAGAGCTTATGACCTGTCATTGGCTGGTTTAAATTACACAGTGTGTAAAGTGTACAAAAATGGTATTTCTCAATTTGCAGAAAACACCTACAGCTCTAAAAAATCCTAGCGAAACTTAAAAATCATTAAAACTGGTCAAATACATAATTAAATTCTTGTTTGTTATGTTAAAAAAAAAACGAATGTATTCCTTGTTAATCATTTGTTAAAGTCAAAATTTGTCCAACTGTTGTGGAGATTTGTTTATTCACTCTTTTCACAAAGGTGCTAGTTTCACTTTTCTATGGCTGGCTGCTTTCTGCATAACTACGTTCAATTGATACGGCAGATATCAGGGAATACTCTTATTGCTAATCAACAATTTGAATAATTTCTCCTTAATAATACCAGTACCTTGCTAGCGAAACCACGGGTAAAAGCTTGTTATTAATAAAAATCATAGAAAGGAATAGTTTAATTCGCAATTTAAATTAAATGATAAGTCTGTATTAAGGATAATACCCAGGCTTATTACATGGAGTTACAAATTTCTTGTAGCTAATTATAATAAAGTTGATTAAGGTTTGTGGAACAACCGATTTTCTTAACGCGAGATAATTCTCAAGTCGTGGATATTCCTCGGCTAAACGGTACGGTGTAATTATGAGTGGCTCGCTACACTGTTGCCCGATGCGATCTGTGGGAAGATGTCGAGCAATTAGATGCCTGTAATTATTGTGGATGCTGCAAAACTGAACAGCGAGACATGCGGATTTTAGAAGCGTTCAAATAAATTAACTGGCCCTTAATGCGCGCTTGCGTGAACTACCCCCTTAAGGTTAAAAAACACATGGCAAGGATTGAATTTGAACCTAAATAAAAGTATTTTTAGTACAAATTTATCAGATTAATTAAAAACAAGAAATTCATGGTTTACATATTAGTACATTGGTACCCCTAAATGCAGGGTAGTAAGTTGAGCAGTTTTACACGTATAATATGTCAATTTATTGCAACAGACAGGGCAAACATTTTTGAGAAGGGAATGTGCCTAACAAACATCCCGATTTCCTCAACTCCTGCATTTGTTGACTTTTGTAAAGTAAAGGAGCTGACACCGTTATTGATGTGGGTGAGATTCATCTGGCTGAATTATTTCACCAACTACCGTACATTCAAGGAGACTGGACCGTTGTGCACGTGCAAACCACGAGCCCACTGCGTGATATCGCACGATTGGCCCATTTCACACCACTAGACAGCATGACAACATACAAGACGGCGGATCAATAATTATTGTTTTACAATTATTTATTTAATGCCTGGCAAACGCAATAATCAGTACACCATGAGACCGACTAACCTCCAGTCGATTTACTTTTGCAGAATTTTTACCTGAGAGTATTCGCTAAATTTCAATGATGGTTTTGATAAGACTATCATTAAAATATATTTTGTTACGTTTTGCTTTATTATTTGAATCTGAATGTGGTTCTGTGGCTAGTGTTGCGTTTTCACGGGTCAAAGGACCGAGGTTTGAACCTCGCTCTACCCCAATTTGATTTCCATTTTCTAATAGTGAGTTATTTACAAGTCGTTGAAAATTGAAAAATTTTGGTTAAGTATAAGAACGCAAATATTTTTAATTTTTTTAAATATATCAACCTAGATGTTTTTATCGATATTTTGATTCAAATCATAAACTATGGAAAATAATTTTAAAAAAAGGAAACATATGAATTTTATCAAATTTAAATAGGTACAAATGAATCTAATAAATGTCAATCCACTATAATTTTACCCTGCCGTTTAGATTAAGATGATATGTGTGAAGAAGGCTATTCTTTTAAAAATCATTAATATTATACACAAATAATATGCACTCAATATTGAGAAATAAATATGTGATACCAGATCGATTAATGTTATTTTATCGAGGCAATTTGTTAATGATTTTTTTTGCGAAATTTCAAGTTCTATCTTTTTAACACCTTATTCGCGTGTGTGAACGAATACATTTTTTTATCCAAAACATGATTTGACTCTACAAGGTGATTTGCATACGTAAACATATATTTGCGTATATTTTTATTTCAATGTTTGATCGAAGACTTGCTCATTAAAGTGAAAATGAGTTTTTTACTGTTTTTGATTTAAACCTATGTGAGTATTGGCTAATGCGATTATCCTGGTAATCGAAGCCGATACTTAATAAATATCCACAAACGAAAATCGGTTCAAAGTGTGATAAGTTAGTTATGTAGCTTTATGTTTCAATTAGCGAGATGGTTACTGTAAAATACAGCATTATAGTATCATAATATTTTCCAACTGTTTTTTGTCAAATTAAAGTTTGTGATTTCGTCTTTCTTCTAAATGGGAGTCTAATTAATATTATTGCAAGTGGATAAAAGTACGATGTATTATGTCCTCTCACTTTCTCGCCTTAGAAATTGTTTTGATTTCAGAATGCTCGTATGAGGTTTTCCTGTAATTTAAATTATTTAATACTAAAAACACGTTCGACTTTTGCTCAGAGAATTTTTTTTGTGGCTCCAAGAGTGTTCAATGCCCTGGATGAACGTATTAAGTTCTCCAAAACGAAAGCCAATTTCAGGAGAAGTGCAAACGTTTGGATTTTGTCTAAGGGAAGAGACCATTGCAGGACACTGCTGCGAGATATTCCATAGATTTAAATAAATACTATTAAGCGTGTTGTCTCGATGTTTATGAAAATATGTGTTTATGTAATATATATATTTGCTATTGGTTTATACTGATCACTTTCCATTATGTTGTATTCCAACATAATACAGGGCTCTTGGCTTCATAGAGTTAGGAGACCAATTAAAAATGTGTATTTGTATGAATAAAATAAAATAAAAATAAATAAATTGTAATTATTATTTTAATTAGGTACACTATTTTAGAAAGATCAAAGTCAGTTAATTTTTCTAGTTTCAATTCGCTACACAATATCAATCATAATTTGAAATCCCTTATGGCACATTAAACAAAAGATTTTGATGGCACATCGGAAGAAGAGTGCTACCTATTTGTTCAATTTACAATAATTCATGGGAACTCTATGGTGTATCTAATAACATCGACTTTTATAGGGGACGTTTCGCTTGTAACAATAGAACTATAAATGGAGAGAGATCGTATGTCGGGGTAGTGAGTAGTGAGAGAATAGGGAATTAATTATTTCACCTAGGTACAGATATATGTAACTTCTGCAAAAAATGGAAGAAAATAACAAAAGATTTTTGAGGCAACCGTAATGAGGATTTTACTTGAGAGATAAGCTATATATGTATATGTTGCCGCCAAATAGTTAAATCAGCCAATCAACTAAGCGGCTAGGCTGTTCATAAAATGCCGGCATTCAACTGAATGGCAAGGCCGTTTGTTGAATGAACGTTTAACGAAAGGTTTGAACGTAGCTTAGCCAATTTCTTTAAATTCAACCATAATAAATGTTTAATTTATTTTTTTAAGTGAAATTAGGTTGGGTAGGATAGGTTAGGTTAAATTTGATTTAAAAATAATTGTTTTTACTCCACTAAATCCTTAATTACACTGAAGAATTAATTTCTTTCGCTTAACTTAATAAGCTACGGATTTTTTAATATTTTTTATTATAAAACTTAATCCAACCTATCCTAACCTAACCCAATAGTTTTTGGTTCTGCCGTTTTCAAAGAGGGAGTTTTCAATCAGCCAACACGTTGAACGATGAGTTATCATTAGAAGTTTATGAAAATGATTCTACTTTTAGATATTATGACAATTGATCAGAGAGGTTTGTGAAGGGACTGCTAGTCAGAGAAATTACAGATTTTTTCCATTTTTAGATCAAAATTTTTTGATTTTATTTTTTCCAATGACTTTTTGGAAAAAAAAAAGGATTTATTTTAAAGCTTACCATGAGGAACGTTTCTCTAAAGTTTCGTGGTCTAGCCCTGAAAAACCGTGTATAACGCTTTTATTTTAACAAGCTTTTAAACTCGCAATACTAAACTAGTAATTTTGACTTAATGTTTTTTTAAAGAATGCCTACAATATCTTCCTTCCACATTGAATGATGTAGGATAGTCCAGAAGTAATGTGTCCTATTAAATGGCTAATTATAAAGTTGGACTGTCCCGCCAGACTTCAGTTTAAATTTGTAAGTGTTCGCAGAATAACAGAAAAACCATAGTTTAAAATTAAATTAAAAAGTTAAATTTATTGATAATGTAATTTTAATGTATTTATTTATTGTTACGCGTAATATATTCGCATAATTTGATTATCAATTCACAAGTTAAATTTAATCAGTGTTTATTTACAAGTTCTTACTTCCACGGAAATCGCCTTATATGTAAGGTACGAGTACATAAATAAAATAACACTGTTGTATTTCCTCATTGTTGAATCTTGGAAATCTAGCCTGTCAACAAACATTTGGACATACTCAAAACATTGTTGGTGTTGACGTTTATCAAGATTATATTAAAATACGTAGAATGTCCCTTCCTGGTTTACATATAATTATTTTATAATATTATTATTGACGAAGGGCCTTATCAATTTTGCAAGAGTTTATTTTGTATAACTTATTTTAAGAGAAAGAAAATTCTCACAAAAAAATATACCTACAGTAAGAAAAAAATTACCTTTTTGAGTACGCGACCCTTTTACGAGTAAAAAAATAGCTGGCGACCTCCCTGCCCCCCAGGACTAGTGATGGGCGTTTCAGTTATTAAAAATGAGAAACAGTTACTTTTTCAAAAATTAAACTGTTATTTAAAACAGTTAAAAAAATTATAGATTAAAGCAGCATAAGCCAATAATCCGGTATAAACAGCTGCTAAAAATGATTTTAAAAAATAAATTCACGTGTTTCTGTAAAATTGGTCATGATATTATTCATTCACAAATTAAACTGCTTCATGAAACTGTTTGGTAAAACCGTGGACTTTCACTGCCCCCCTCCCTGAAATTGAGGCAGGGGTGAATCGTCAAAATAGGCGATTATGCACAGCTTACCATTATATTTTATTCTTGATGATAATGTTTTATATTAACCATGTTATTGGAAAAATAAATAAAATGGTAGTTATTTATTATAAATCATTGTTCATATCTTCCGACAAAAAATATCTATGAAGTGCGCCCAGCGCCAGCGCCCAGCTCGTTCTCAGTAAACGATGAAACTAGCCGATTATCTCAGCTTATTTCTCCATACAAAAAAGTATACTGTATTTTACGTCTTTAACCCAAGTCGGCTTTTTTAGTACTAAGACAAACTTAGAGATTACAAATATAATGAAAGATTCTCTATTTGAAAACTAGTATTTCGGACATTATTTCCGAAGGCCTATTTTTCTTTGATAGGATACCGTTGACATATTATGTATCACATAGGACAGGTGGCGTTTGCAGTGGCTGTTTTTGAAATTATTTTTTTTTTTTAAATCGGCCAGTGCTCGAGTTTTGACAGTACTGTCAATGACAAATCATAATGGAAATATCTGCTGAATGTCATAGTGGTATTTTTCAATAAACTTTAGTACGAGTAATGGATTAAAATAGTGAAGAATAAAACTACGCATATCGCGTGGTTAATAATAATTGTTGTTTGAGTTGATTTTCACAGAGACATAGAAAAAAATTACATTTATAGTCATATTAATTGCATATTATGTATTTATATGTAGGTAAAAATTAATGATGATTTTTTGTAGATTACCAAAATAATAAATTAATAAATACCAGATTAATAAAGGTCCAGGGGGTGGAGAAGTGAAACACCGCCTTGCTTGTGAATTCTTACCGAATTATTTTACCTACATTCTAGGTTAATACATATGTTCAAACATAGGCAGAATGATGAATGTTACACAGTGTGTAAAGTGGCTTAAACCAACCAATGGCGGGGCATTGGCCCTGTTAATACTTAGACTTTTAAATTCCTTCAATAAAATGCTCTTAATGAAATCAATATTTTTTTCATTATCAGTAATTCTGAGTTTAATATTTGTATTGAAATTTAAAGATGCAAGTTTAGTAGTGTGACCAAGACTAATAATTATTGGCGACACAACAGTAGTACTTATAACGTGTTCAGGCTGTATTTTGCCAAGTAATCAACTATTCCAAGTACAATGAACTTAACCTTCCGTCGCCAAACGTCATGCCTCCCATTTGAATGTTGCCAAAGCAAGAATAATAAAGACAGTCAAAGATCGTTTCTATTGCTTATTTATAAGCTTTAAGACGGCTCAAGATCTGGATGCAAAAACTAATGAATGATTTATCTCGGGATTTTTAAAAATAAATTTAAATTTATTTTGATAAGGGTTACGTTTGTCTAGGCGTCTCGATCACTCGATCCGTTCGTGTCGGATGCATATTCTCCGGTGGACATGTCGTCTATTGTTTTAGCCGAGTGAATAATTTATTTTGTGGTCACATTAATAATCGGACTGAGAGACATCAACGAGCGGTCTAAAATGGATGACTGCGTTTTTTGATTTCTTGAATTCGGCCCATATAATATCTGTGCCTTAAAGTTTTAAAGGGCGAAACGTGAGTCACATTGAACAAAATATTTTGAAAATGAGATTTTGTGATTATGGGACTTCCATCTTCATTTTTCAATGGCCTTTTCACTTCTCAACTCGGGTGTTCTAACCAATTGTGGGACTTCCAAAACATGAAACCTTTTTAACCAAATAAGATAACGATGTTTTGAGTATTTCCAAATGCTTTCTACATCTATTTTTTTCTTTGCAACAGAGTGGAAAATAATTTTTGAGAAGGAAATATGAAAGTCTAGGCATTTACAGGGCTTATATTCTGTCGTTGGCCGGTTTAAGTGGCCACTTTACACATTGTGTAACATTTACCATTCTGCCTATGAAATTGATGCTGATATGCGAGTCGTTGGCTACTTTTAGAATCCTGAAAAAGGAGGCTTTAGGCCCCGGGTTGGATTCCTGGCAGAGTAAACATGGAACACAAATTTCAAAACATTCACTGCAATATTTCGATATCTCTAGGCCTGAAGCGGAAAACTGATCACCGTATCTTCAACGAATTAATTATTATAATAAAAATACGTACATAGTTTTATTCCACTTTTAGTTATAAATGTTAACCATTTCAACGAATTAATTATTTTGCTTTCTAATAACGAATGATATGAATATAGCTACGTTTTAATTTATGTACAAATGTAGTGTCATATGCAACGTTGGATTTGTGTGCAGTTAAAAATAATATTTTGATTATTATAATTTCTTCATTAGAAAACACGAATAAGGGAAAACTTTTCAAATATGACATAAATAATTGTAGGCAAACGCGCTGACAGGTACACTACGAAACGGACTTTTTTCAGAATTCCTTATTCAGGATTTTTACCTAAGAGCAGCCATCGAGCTAAAAACACTAGTCTAGGCTTCTGGTTCTCTTTCACAAATAGAATAGTATTTTTCATACACATGGATACAAAAAGAATATCACAACGCATTTAGGTAGGTGATTAAGTACATAATATGATTTTTTTTTCGTTAATTGAAAAATTAAAATATTATAAAATCTTGATAGATGTTATCGATATTTTGAAATATATAGTCACAAAATTCTTCCCCGATAATCCGTGAAATTAACGACCATAATGACTCCGTTGTATTATTACAGTCACATCGTCACTTAGCGCTGTTATTCAAATTTGGAATGAGCAACACGGCGTTTCTCTCGCACTTTGGCGCCAAAATGCTGCTGTCTCATCCGGTTATAATTTCATAGCAAGAAAATTATGTTGGCACAAGCTAATGCTTAGTCGACGGAGATTATTCCCGTAAACTACGGCAAGCGAAGAGCAATATAAGACCAACAATGTCGAAATAAATCTAAAAAAAGAAAAAATAATTTTAATTTTATTTAATAGCTTATAACAGGCGAGCAAGAAAGTCTATGACATTGCGGTTAATTGAATTTCCGAACTTTATGGTAAGAAATTGAATTCATGTTTACAAAAAGAAATTCGTATTTTTTTTTCCAACAATGGAAAACTTAATTTGGGAATGTATCCAAAATAAAACAAGTTTATTGGATTATAATTCTACTTTCTTTTTTATAAAATATACAAAAGGTATATTGTGACGCGTTTCGTTTTGTTAGGACATTTTCAAACAAACTAACTAAAATATATAAATGAAATCAATATTTTTATAATTATTATATTAATTTTAAAGTCATACCCTTACAAATATTTTTAAATATTGGAAGGTTTTTCCTCAATATAACCAAAATATTCCTCTAATATACTCAGTATACCCTAATTAAATTTTAATAACTCTACTTGTTTTGGCTTGTATCCACAAACATAAAATAGCAATTATTTTTAGTAAATAAGGAAAATTTGTAAATATTTTAGTTAGTTTGTTTGAAAATGTCCTTACAAGACGAAACGCGTCACAATATACCCTTTGTATATTTTATAAAAAATAAAGTAGAATTATAATCCAATAAACTTGTTTTATTTTGGATACATTACCAAATTAAATATGGAATTCTACCAATTGTCTGCATACACAATAAATGGAAAAGTTTTCTATTATTTACCTTTTTTTTAAATGATGGGTTTTGGTTGAGTTTAATTTAAATAATAAAATTAAAACAAACATTTGTGTTCTTATGATTTATCTCATTTGATTAACGCCATTTTCATTGAAAAATATAAATATAAAGAGCAAGAATCTTCTATCTATTTGAAATAAGAAATATCTATTTGAAAATTAAAACAAATACAATTTTTAGTCAAAGAACTTGTTTAGCCATTTTGGTGGCCATCTTTTTTACTCGCGAAAAACTTATTTATTTTATTAACATGTACGCCTGAATTGCCTTTTACAAAAGTTATAATATGAACATTTTTGGTTGAATTATTTTAAAAAGAAACACATTTTTTTTTACTTAAGATTTAGAAATAAAAATTAAACCAAATTAAATTAGTAAAATTTATGTAAAAATCAATTTAAAAAATGAAATATTTTAACTGATTAATGTAATATCGTATAAAAAGAAAATCATTAAGTTACTGTTTCATATAACAATTATACCGAAGGTTTAATTATTACCAATCGCCATCTCTGAAAAAGTCCCAAAGGTTGGTTTTGTATCGTCCATTCAAATATTTTAAAAACTTGGCTTACGTATCCGTGACATAACTTTTTAATTGCAATATTGTTTTTAACACTCGGATTGCTGCGACTAATAACCTAGCTGAGCTCCTAAACTGTAATGATACACGAAGAGAGACTGTTCGATTCATTACAGGGACGATAAAGCAGGCTAAGTTATTTAATGGTGGTATCTAGCTCCTTTTGTTTTTTTTGTGTCCAACTTTTACCATTTTTATTTTTTGTTATTTGTTCATGTAATATTTCTAGAGTTATTTTGTTTATTCTGATTCTGCTTTATTTTTATTATTGTTATCTACGGTAAAGATTTTAAAGTTTAAAAGCAAGGCACAAATAATTTGCAACTACAAAAAAAAACGTTTTTCATTGAAATATTCTTGTGTGCCTACTAAAACAAATACAATTAATATATTTACTCGGTTCACCCACCGACAGGCACTAACACATTTACACAGGGTTGTTAAACATTAGAGCGCCCTGTAGATGATAGTGTTGAATTTAGGATCTGAAAAGTTGTCGGTTGGCTCTGTGTTGAAAAGCCCAGTAAATTGTAGATAATTTGATGCAGCGCGGGAGGTCAGGTAAGTTCAACTGTTTGCCGCAACAAGGCGGTGGCGGTGCGAGCGAACTTAGGTGGCGGAAAAGTGTTTGAATTTGGAACGTGTTGCTTTTCCATTGTTCCGCAGATTCAATTAAGATGTTATTACGCTATGCGTATACTCCATTATTATATCCGCTTCCCCGGTGCGGGTAAAATAGTACAAGAAAATCTTATTCTTGTGACTGCATTTTTTTGCGTTTATCGTGGTAAAAAATACCTTCGCCGAAAATCAGTAGCGAAATAATAAATATTTTAGTAAAAAAATAAGCTAGGGTCAAAAATCACCAACGAATGACTTTTTAAGGTTCAGCTTGTAGTGAAATCCACATAAAAGGTATAAATTTCATTATTCAAGCGTACAAAATAAAAGAAAATAATGAAAAGCACATTATTTTTCGAAGTACTTTTACTTTTTTATTGAAATACGAGTATTTAAATTATAATTAATATTACTCTAAAAAAATAGCAGAATCACCAGTGACTGACCACTACTACCCCATTAAAAATAATACTCCGATTTAGTTACATCATAACATTATAAAACACCCTAACACATTGGAATATGGATATATTCAAAGAATTGCATAAGAAATAGCATCAAATAAAACACTTACCGCACCTTTCCTTATAAAAACACTATCAATCTCAGAACAATAACGGGAAGACGCACTATTACCATTTGACAACTCACAGTTCAAAACTGATATATTTGTTTCTTACCAAAAGATGTGTCCTAGTTTCTAGTGTTAAAAGTTTTTTGACTGGACACATGTAGCACTTCTATTGTGTTTTTTTTTTCTAACCATTAGTCATTTACTGGGGGGTGGTCATTTACTGGTGCTTTAAACCCTATGACGCCCTTGCCCGGAACCGAACTCAGGATATCAAGCATCAAAGTTTTAAGAGCCTTTATAAAAAATGTTTTTAATGTCATATAGAATAAACCAGTCAACTTTTTTTATTGACAATACAAAAGCAACAAAACTAACAAAAATATTATTTTAAAAAACTTTTTTTTTCTTGAAGAAATACTAGTGTTCTTCTACATTCAAATGTTTTTAATTTTAGTGGCCATTTTCAACAAATTGTAAATAATTTACTATTAAAAAATGGGAATCAAGTTTAGGTGGAGTGTAATACAAAACTAAACCTCTGATCCGCGAGTCCGCAACACTATTCACTGCTTTTTAAATATTTTAAACTATTTTATCTGGTTTTGTTGAGTTTTTTTTATTACAATACTTTTTTCTAAAGCACATAAACAAAATAAATCATAAGGAGAGGTCTCAGTAAAATATCCCAACGAGATTTTTCCATAGCACGAATTATGTCATACCCAAAACCCATACGACTTTTGCTCAGAGAAATCTCTCATTTATCGCACCGAGAGTGTTCAATATTTTGGAGGAGCGTATTAAGCTCTCAAGAACAAAAACTATTTTCAAGAGAGGAGTTAAGGACTGGATTTTCCTTAGTGGGAGGGATTTGAGTAGGAAACTCCTCGACGATTTTCTGAATGTTTGAGTTTACTGTTTACCATATTGATGTGCCATATATAAGTTATTTTGAATATTTTTTAGTGTTTCTGATTCTATATTTGTGGTGATATACTCATGTATCTGTGTCAACTAATTGCTCGTCTCATCTTAACTCAGGATATTGAGTCCCATGGAGTTGGTATTTATGTCTCAAATAATGTGCAATAAACTAATGTATGAAAATAAATATAATATGTATGTTTATTAATTTATATGCTTTCAATGATTATGTATGTACTCTCTTATTTGAATTTTAATTAACACGAATGTCTGGACACACAGTGAAAAACTATTATTTCATTGTTTATAGGGACAAAACATGTTTGATATTTAATGTTTTCGAATTTTCCTGTACGAAGACTTAAAAAAATATATGAATATAACTTGATGAAATTGAATTTAATTTGTTAATTTTGATATTATTGATTTTTTTTACTTATTAATATACGTTCTGTTAAGATAAATACAGTTTATAAACACTATCTTAACTTAACAAATTTTGTTTACCAAACTTATATTTTATGTATTGTTTATTGTTTGTAAACCATAAAAAATAAAAATATGCTCTACGTATTTATCTTTTTTTTTTCTCTGTTCTTTACTTTAATCCTAATAATGCCTAATACTTTATTTGTTTTTATATGCTAGGGTTTTATGGTATTATTGTAATGTAAAAGCCAATTAACATTTTTTTTATTTTACTGAACAGTTGCGGTAGACAAAATAATTTTTAATTGCCTAAAAAGGTAATTTGAAAAAAATAAGAAAAACACCTTTTTAAATTGATATGAACAAATCTCACATATACGTAAAAATATCAAAATAAATGTTTCCGCTTAGTGTTAAAGATAAAAACAGTTCAAATCAATTGACGGAAGTTACATTTTTTTATAAGAAATATCGGTTCAAAAATTCTACGCTTGTCGTATGTAGAAGTTAAAAATTATTTTAAAAAGGATGGTCTATATTTTGTCACAATTTACTGATTAAATGCGTTGTCTTTCAAACTTCCTCATCGCAAAAAACTCCGGCTCTGTTCAAATATGTATACATCAGTCGACTAATCGGAAATAATAACATAATAAAACACAATAATTTATAAATACCAGCGACAGAGTTGTCGAGCTTTCGACACGTTCGTATTTTCTTTGGATCGTTAGGCGTCGAACCCGCGACCTTTGGCGCTGCAGGTAACGACAATCACGTCTCACCTATTGTCTCACGGGTAATATTATGTTACATTAATTTTATAAAACGACCATAACTTCAAATAATTAATAAGATATCGTGCTTTCGAAAAGCTGTAGGTACTATAATACGAGTATTACATTAAACCTTAGTGATTTTGTGTAAGGGAAAGCAAAGAGGATTAAACGCCATATAACTATAACCGTTCAAAATATTTTGATACGACCTCTTTTTATCGCTTATTCACATGAATATCTAATGGTAAGAGCGTTTAGTTACAGTGCATACAATTTTTGGTTCGATACTTGACAAGGTCAAAATTAATTATTTTTTGTGTCTTCCTTTTTCCATTTTTCGGAATAGTTTTAGGTAAAAAAAAGTAAGATAATTTATTGAAATGTGTTTTATATGAATATTTAAAAAAATATTAATAAATACATCATTTATTAGTTTTATTTGTAAAAAAATAACTTACAATAAGTACAAACATATCAGGGGGTAATCATGCTGTAATGCGAATAAAAAGTCAAACTGGACGTTGCAAAAAACAAAAAAATGTATACACATTATTAGTTATGAACAAACTAGGTACAGTTTTAAAAAAAACAGTGCATTAAAGTATTTTTTTAGATACAGTAATAAAAATAATAAATTTTTAATTCGATGTTCTAAACAAGGCATTTATTTTTTCATTTAGTAATTAAATGAAAAATATTTACTTTATTTATTTATTATGTGTTTATATTTATAATGCATTACGATAATAATGCTTCTCAAAAAAGGGGAAAGTTTCCAAATACTGTACTAAATACTAAATATTGAACTGTACTAAATAATGAATACCATCCTAATTCATTGTATACCACAATACTTTAAGATATATTTTAATCGTTCGGTTAAAATATTTTTCCATGAAATATTTATCACAATTAAGAATAGAAATAATATTTACTAGTATAAAACAGGTATTTTTTAAAATCATCTTTGTTATTTGGTGAACGAATACTGTAGGTATAAAACTTCTATTGAAATGTCTTCCAACCAACTAACAGTATTTATTATATCTTTGATAATACAATATACCTTATAAATTGTCTGGAATTTCCCAACTTTCAAACCTTATACGCTGACACTTGTTTACGTGTGGTATTGTTTTTTTATTTAATAAAAACACTATACTCTCTACTCACATGTTTGAAAAGATTGCAAAAACAGCACTAGCTGCTTATTTCACGGTTTTCAATCGATACATTGGTATTGAAAATAACGAGATAGTATGTAGCTACCTGTAAGTATATTAAATAAAAACTACAAAGAACCTTTGTTGTGATAGAACCGTATCAATTTTACATTCGATTTTAAATTGGATTAATAAAATATCTATTCTATTTTCATGGACATTGATGTCCAGTAAACTATAAATTAGACGCTACTTAAAATTTGTACAAGAAATTTGTTAAGCTGGCTTCTGTTTTTTATTGGTAAAATTATAATTATTTTACAAGCATTGGTTTAAAAATGTACACGGAAAAAATAGGGGAAAATTAAACTTATTTTGACGTTTTTGAGAGTTGATTCCAAGTTTGTGTACGCGGTAGATAAACAAGATAATCATATGGTGCTGAAAGGGTAGATTATTTATTATGTTAGTATGAAAATTATCGTATTTTTATTCAATTTAAATATTCATATTTTTTTACATGTTTGTGTTAATGATTGAACGCAAAAACAAAATAGAATGTTTTCTAATTTTATTTCGTTATTGAAATATTTGTAACATGATGTAGATTTCTCAACAAAGAAACAAAAAATGTCATTTGTTACTTTTATCTAATTTACTGAAAGTTTCTGTTTTGTTACTCGTTAAAATACAGTAATTACATTTAACACAGTTATTCTGATGTAACAATGTACCATGTTGATGTTAATAATAGTAAAAAGAACGGATAAGTACGTGCGGGCATATTATCCCGTGAAAAATAATTACAAATCAAGTCATTTGGAAAGGAAATTTCATTACATTAGGCACACGATTGTATGCCTTAGGATCTTTACAATTCTGTACAGTGGCTCGTTTTACTTGAAATGTGAGCATTTTTTATCAACGCGATAGTTTGGTGGGAAAAAAACGAAAAAAGATTTGGATCTATTGAAATCACTGCTATAGAGTCGAGCAAAGAGTTTATGAACTAGATTTTTATTTATTCATTTGTTTAGTCGTCCCACAAAATGATAAAAATCATATTAATAAAATATTTAATACATAAAAATTAAATATGCATAAATATGTGTTCGTGACCATATTTGAATGTTTGTGTCTATGCATGTGCATGCACGTGGATATGTATTTTTGTAAATTCGTTACAAGTGCCTCGACTCAACGCAGACTTTTTAAGGGCTCTCATTTTTCAGTTTACAACGCCATAATCTTGAAGCAGAATGTAGGAAAGATGGGATATCTTTGACAGATATCCACACTGTCGTTAAAAATAGTTATCACGCGCCATTGTTCTTGGACTTTGCAACAATGGTGATTGGACTCATAAAGGTACCAAGGTAGCCAAAATCAGTGATCGAACATCCCATTTCCAAGATAAACAAAAATATTTTTTTTCCGAGAACCTTAGCCTTGTACATGACACGTAGAACTACAAATATATGTATAAAAAATAAAATAAAATTGTGTTTTTTTTTCAAAAATGTTTTTTTTATTTTTAAACTATTTTTTGTAGCTTTTGTACTTTATTCTTACGTTTATCAAATTATTGTTTAACAACAAATTGCACGCTGTAAACAGTTATAAAGGGTGACGGGTCTAGCAATATTATATATTATCACGTGTGTAATCTAGGTATGTATGTTCGGCTGTCGGTCATTGTTCCTTAATAAAATAAAATAGATAAAATGCGATTCTTTTACACAAACTAACATATTATTATATTATTATTGCATCTGGCCACCATCTTGTTGGCTAAGTAATGATTACTTAAAAATAATGTTTACTGGTTTTCAAGTACAGCTAATGAAAACCAAGTGACTTGTATGAAAAAAACTGTACTTTTCATTGTCAATTGATGTGCGTTTCATCACTCAAAATGTAATTAAGGTATATAAGTCTGATACAAAATGACTCTGTCCTAGATAAAGATTATATTCATCAAAAAAGACAAAGTGATAATCATGAAATGTACATATGGGAAGCAGCTAAATAATTTTGTCTCCTACACATTACTCTAATCGAAATAAAATTACACGGCTGACATTCCACGGTTTATGGTAGGTTCTCACAATTATTATAATCTAATTACAGGGACACCAAAAGACGAACGGTATAGTTAAACCAGCGCAGTGCCTCCTAGATTAAAGCACAAACAAGAATCGTTTGGATATCTAGCAAGCAACGCTGTATGAACTGAAAATTCGGTGACATTGTTCGTGATTTAATAATTTAGTACGTACTATTATTTGGCATATGATTTATTTCTTATATTTCTTTATAAACTATAGTATTGAGCGAGTTTCTAGAAAACATATCTCAATTATCATTACAATTATGTTTATATATCGGTAGTCAGATGGCAGAAGGGACCATCTGTATTTTTTTGTGTGTTTTAGTTTTCAAAAGTTTTAATAAATATTTCGGTAAATACACATAGAAAAAAAAATAAAAACAGCATTATTTAGAATTGTAATTTGTTATTTAAAAACAAAACTAAAATATTTTAGTTTGTGGATTGAAGTCTTGAAATTTAGCCTTTTTTTCAGCTCTCCTGAACATTTTTGAAAATTACAGATGGTCCCTTCTGCCATCTGACTACCAATATATATATTCTTTTTCTGTTGATTTCAATGGTACTCTTATTTTGTTTTTTTTTAATACTACTACATTTTACTATTATTTTGTTGATTTTAATGATACCATTATTTTGTATATTTGATTATATGTGATTCTTAATTTGTAAAATTTATATTTTTAAAATTATTTCTGATTATCTTTTTCACAAAATAAAATGAATATAAAACAACTTATTTGTTTAAAACAATTTTTTTTACAGACCGGTTTCAAAGCAACACAAGCCTCTATATCAAGGTACAATTGACAAATGAATTCTATCATATTTTATTTTATTTAACAGTGATTACTAAATATTACGTGGAGTCAAGTATTTGTGTCATGTCGTTCTCCTAAAGATGGAAAGTGTGAAGTGAGATGGGTACGATCTTTAAAACTAGACAAGAGTGGAGTAAAATGAATATTGTAAATTCGGCTATTTATTTTTACTTATTACAAATCACTTTTTTAATTTCTAAGATTTTCAAGTTTTTTAATTTTAGTATTTTATTTTTTGAACTTTTAATCCAGTGTCATTATTGAAATTATGATTATTTTCCATCAGGAGGTTGGCGATTTTTATAAAATTATTATTTAGGCACCTAAAGTGTTCTTCATTTCATTCATGTTCATCATTAGAGTTTCTTTTAGTTTTTTCAATGTAGATTGCATTGCAATAATTACAATTTAATCGGTATATGCCAGATTTATTATGTTTAGGGACTTAATCGTGATTATTTTTTAACAGTGTTCCTTTATTATTAGTAATGTGGAATGCAGGTTTAATGTTTTATGGAAGTTATTTTATTATAGTGAATAACCACAAAGTTCAAAATAACCAATAGCTTCAAATTTAAATTTAATAAAAATAATTTCTTTGACAACTATTTTTTTTCTCAACTAGATGCTATACCTACGCGGTCTAATGCACGTATTACATGAAAAAACTAATACTCTTTATTGCATTATCAAAATATGATTTTTCTTGCTTTTAAATATGCCAGCGCCCTTGAGGTGAGTTTCACCAAAATGGCTGTGTATACATTATTTTTAATAAAATGCTATTTTGAAATACACAAGACAAATACATTATTAATAAATTTCTCAAAGTGTACGTATATATTATTTAGGAGTAGTTTCTAAAGCCTAAGTCATTTGGCTCTTCTAACATTACTAACCCATGTATAAGCTATAACCGAGAAAATGGTAGGTAAGTATACTTCGGTGGTATTTAGGCAAAGAGGTTTAAGTCATTTTTTAGCTGATTGTGCAGAGAGGCCATTAAAAGTTTCTTACTGGCTTATTTCTTTAACATACAATTTTGTGGCTTATTAGTGGTTCATCAGACTACATTGTTAAAGTACAGTGCCTCAACTTCCTAGACCTTAACTTGGCGTTTTCACTGCAAAATATTTGCTTTACTCGCCAACTTTTGTAAGAAGCAGCACGGTTCACGCGCGCGGTATGTAAAATTTCAGTATATGAGTAATGGCGTGTATTATTTTAATTCAATTTAATTCGCATGCTATTAGCTTAGCGTGTGGAAAGCCAGATTCTGTCAAAGAGTTTCGAAAACTGTGGCTATCATTTTATGGGGTTATTCGGATTCTTTCCTCTCATTTCAATTATAGACCATTATTTCAAGCTCATTTTTTACCTTATTCCTCTAAGCTGTTGAAAATATTTATTTATTTAAATACAAACAAATATGTTTACGTCACACAAATCCACATACCTATGTGGTAACATGAAATAAATAAGACATAGTGTCTCCGCCTGTATTGAGATATCAATCCATATTAAGGCAATTGCCCTAGTTCCTAAATATATAAGTTAATGAATCAGGATTTCTTAGAAACCAGGTATGATAAAAACGCATTTTTTGTAATAAAATAGCTTTGGTTAAATTTAATTGACGATTTTAAAAAAAATATGTATGTATTTAAAAAAAATTAAAAACAAAAATTAAATAGCTATTATTTTTAGCAAATGTCAATGCCGTTAATAATTATTGCTAATGCTATTGCTAATGCAATAGTACTAATCTTCATAGTAAAGTCACGCCGCAATGGCGGAGCTATGAACCCGATTACGTGACAAATGTATTGTACAGTTAGTCGCTAACGAACCCATCCGCCATTATAATAATCTAATGTGGCAAATGGAATAATATACACTTAGCGCCTCGTGGACTGGATAGAGAAGCTTCCACTTGACTTATTCATTAAGTCGCCATTTTGCTAATGTTGCTCATTGCGGCCATCTTGGCTGCCATTTAAAATGCTTGCATATTCTTGTAATTAATTCCTTGAAAGTTAAGAGCCAATCAACTACCCAAATCACATTTTTTGCTATCGTCTATTACAAATGGAAAAAGCGAATTTATAATTTTACATTAGTGATTACATTTCAGTTTGAAAATTTAAAGGATTCACGGCCAGTTGCTCCTGAAAAAGATAAGTTGTTTTAAATAATTGTTGCGTTTTTGTCGAAATGGTCAAAACATTTTTCAAACAAATAATTTGTCAATTTCCACAAAAATGCAACAATTATTTAACTTCATTTAGTGCAACTGGCCATTAATTTACTAGAGAACAGAGCTCTTTTTTTAATGTGTAATTTTACTCGTTCCTGATTTTTACAACGAGGCGAGAGATTCGATATCGCTTTAAATAAAAAAAACTTTGTAATGTAAGTTATATATCAAAGGAATAATATTATTAGTCAACCTGAAATATCCTATTTTGTCAACGTGAAATACAAAACGCACTTGAAAATGTAGATTTTGTTGAAACAATATTTATACCTAGATTATATTGTAATAGAAATGCATCACGTAAATGCCAGAAAAAGTAAATTTCAAACTAAAATATTTATGCACGACAAAGACAAATAATACAGGTCATAATACAGAATAAAAAATGTTCTTCTAAACATTATTTTTTTAGAACCAAATAAATATCAACTGTCCATACTTACTTTTGTTGAAAAATAATATCTAAATGAAATAACACGAAACAAACAATAACAACATAAAAACACGAAACAATAAATAAATAAAAAGTGTTAGTGATTTAGAAGCATTCTGTATATCAGACTTTTTGAAGGTAAAATCCATCATCCCACAATAATTAGTTAATTTACTTTGTTACACATTTTAAAAGAATCATAAAGTATTAAAATTTAATCCGTTTTAAATACCAAACTAAACGGCCAAAATAAAGCTTAACCCAGTTTAATTATTGCTAAAAATCCCAAACAAAATTTGACCCTTTTATTAAAATTCTAATTATATTTGTGTGCACCCAATAAGTATTATTAGTTATTGTTATAATATGTGTAGTAGACAAACCTTTCTAAGAATCCTTAGGTCTCCAACACTGCTGTCATACCATTTCTTAATTTCCATTTTGGTCAACCACTTATCACCTGGTTTTTCCCACAGTAAAGTTATAATTAGGTACCTGTTTGCGTTACCAAAGTTCTCAGTAAGGCGAAACTCCAAATACAATAATTGATTTTGGCGGTTTCTCAATAATTATCAAATAATTTACCATTGAATTTTTAACCAAAGTGTTTGTGTTGTAAAATCATCTGTTTCATAATTTAAATCCCATAAAAATAATATTTATGTAATATTATACAGAAAGCTGTTCTGTATGAGCTACATGAAAATGGAATGGAATGGTTATATTTGTGTATTGTGTGTGTGAATGAGAACAAAAATGAAACAATAAAACTGAAAAATAAAAACACAAAGAAACAAAGGGAAAAAAACCATAAATGAAATAAAAGAAAATATAATTTTTAAAATATAAATATAATATTTATTTCAACAATCGACAGTTATCTAAAATAAATGATGCCTAAGTTATAATAATTATCAATCTAGTTCTACTTAGACTAAATGACTTAACAACGTTTTGTTCAACTAAATCTACAGATCGCTCTACCCCTACTCGGGGGTAGCATTTGACAATTAATTTCTCTACGTATACAATCACAATTTTCTGTACATAAATTAAACATAAATATCGAACTGATCAAAGTCGACTCAACAATTAAACAAGCAACCATTTTTATAGGAATCACAAATCTGTACAGAGATATAACTCTCTTACAAAGCAAGGTGAATTTCTAATATTTTTTTAAGTCATAATATATTTTTTGTGCTTAATTTTAAATAATCGAATAAAAACACTACTTTTAATTGAGATTTTTCTGTGAGATAAAATATTAAAGACAATGCATTCATTAACATTTTCCCATTCATCAAAATGGTTGTTTAACAAAAGGTACGGAGTTTTTAAAATCACAATGTCACAACTGCTTCTTTTCTCATTGAAATTCAGTTCTGTGTTACAATATTGGGCTTTATTAATAGGATATTTGAATATCAAATGCATTATATGGGCTCGAACACGTGCCCTTTAAGGGTAGATCTAGAATGAATAAAAGTCTTTCGAATACCTTAAATTTGTACATAAATATTTGCATATAGCATTTCTGGCACGCTTGTTCTGAATTTATACATACGTAAGTATGGCATTATGATAGAGGAATAACATCTCAGATTTCTAATGTATGTATGTACATGGTTTATAAAAACAGATTTTTTAAATTGAGTCACCGGGAAAATGGTTTGAAATTTTTTAGAGGAAAATAAATGTTTTTAAATCATTTTTTATAAGACGAGTACCTATTGATTTAAATACTATTTAGCACGTTTTAAGGCAATCGAATTTGTAATTTTTGTATTTTTATTTGACTTAAAAACATTTATTATTCGCTTAATATTATTATATTCAGTCGTGTGACGTATTATTTGTATCTCGAGTGTGAATAATATTAAACATTTAAATATTATATAAATGCTAGATTATTAAATTACAATGCAGTCTGATTTGAATTATAATTTGTAGAGTACAGTCGTTAACGGTTTTTAATACAATAAAGAAAATATCTTCCGAGGGGTGAAGACAATTCCTATAACCGGCTTCTTTATTTTAGCTCTGAGCATGTGTGAGAAAGATGATAAATATAATGATGGTCAGTTGAGATTTGTATACGCAGGGTCTCGAGTTCTATACCGGATTGGAGACAAAAGACTTTCATTTGAATAATTGCTCATTTATACCCATGGCGGCCTTCAAACATGTCCCCTACTTTATATGTTATATTACAAAACTCACCCCTCTTACGAACGATATTATCGTGTCTTCCGAACGCACCTACTTTGATTTTGATGGGACAGAAAATTACGGCAGTATCGTAGATCCGAACTCTTTTAGATTTACGAAACTAAAAATTGCAAAACGTAAAGGAAACTCGTATCATTTGCGATGCCGTTCCGTAACAAGTAATTTAATGGAGTGTAAAATTACTAATGAGACTTTGTTTCGATTTTGTGAAATGCTTTTATTTACGTGTTTTATGCATCGTGAATAGTTACCAAACTACTTGGCTAAAAATTACACGCATTGAAAAAGTCGCATGTCTACCGGATTGGAGGTAATCGCGAGCTGAGTTTGTTGTACCAGAAGAAGTGGACTTCTAAACGGTTTTTAACAGCCGAAGTTAAAAAAGAGCGTCCGTATTCTCCGCGGGACACACGACCGTGAATTTCCTTAATGTCTGGTACATAATTGAAGGTTTTGGTAATATATTGCTACAATTTTAATAAGAATCCAGCTCAATAAGCGCAGCTTTTTTATAAGGCAATATAGCGATTTGTCACGCGGTTAGAAAGATCGTGACAATCTACATAGACCAATTATTGGTTCGGCGAGTAAATAATTTGGCAACTGAGATTTTAATTACATCGATACGCAATACCCGATTGTGGAAACAGTACGTGAGAATTTCGTGATGTGTCCAGACCGGCGGTGGGCCATTGTGTGCGGCAGTGGCAGTTCCCTAACAGGTTATCCGAACTGGTAGCGCTGGTCTCCGGGCGCGGCGCGGAGACCGTCTCACGCCGCAAGGCCCTCTAGGCCCACAGGGGTGAGTCGCTCGGCGAGGGGTGGAGTACACAGTACATATGTGGCTCACAAACTGACAATGTCCATCAATTGCACTACTAAACGATTGTTAATAAATCCAACTTTTACTTCTTATAAGCGACAGTAATTTGGCAAAGATATCCAAGCGTTTTCTATATTATATCAATATATTTTTTAATATTAATAGTATTTACACAATAGTATCTAGTAGGATTTTTGTGTATTTTACACTTTGCATTTAAATATAATAATTATTATAAACATCGTTAGTGTGTTAAACGCGAGAGAGGGGGGGCAGCCGCCCCGCTCATACCCCCACCTCCCGAGGATAACTGACCAGCGGTGACGTCGCGCACACTGGGAGAAAAACATTAACAAAACGAAACATAAATAATTTTGATAAATGTCTTTACACATGTATAAATTTCCAAATATTATGTACAAACTGTTAAATGAACATATAATCTAATATAAAATGCAAATAAAACGTCACATACAAATAAATACAATAAAGTATCGTTAGACACTTGTCGAGTAAAAAAATAAAAATATGAATTACAGTCCACATATTGATTTAAGTTAACAAAAATAAATTTTCACCATTGCGCTCTGGAGCATTTTTCTTCCAGTGTCCACACGCTCACACATAGCACAAAAAGCACTACACCAACAAGACAAGCTATACAACATCAAATATTACGGAAGCGAGGTTTACGTTACAATTAGACTATACACATAGATCACAGAAAGGGCCGGAGAGCGGCTAGATGGGGCACTCACCGTTGGGCGGGTAGGCGGGCAGCGCGGGGAGCGAGGGGTGCAAGGCGCGCGGGCCTCCGGGCGGGGCGGGCGACGGCGTCGGGGCGGGTGCGCATAGGCGGCGCAGCAGCTCCTCGTCCCGCCCCTCCAGCGCCCCCAGCCCGGCCAGGCCGCCGAGGCGGGCGGCCATCAGCAGCGCCAGGCCGCCGCCCTCCTCGCGGGCGCCGTTGCCGCCTCCTCCGCAGCTGCCTTCCAGCGACGCTCGGACGGCGGCGATGTGTCCCTTGGTAAACACGTGGTCTTGAACGGAGTACTTGTGACTGTACTTGAACTGGCAGTGCTTGCAATCGTCGGGAGTGCGGGGGTCTCCATCAGAACCACCCGATGGCTTCTGCAGCGCCAGTTTGTACTTCTTTTCCTTGGCGCGCGCATTCTGGAACCAAACTTGTACCACGCGTTTAGGCAGGCCAATTTCTCTCCCGAGCATTTCGCATTCGGCCATCGTTGGAGTCTTGTAATCTCCAAAGAGTGACTTCATAATTTTTACTTGTAACGATGACATTTGCGTTCGATATCGTTTGCTACAATTTCCGGAAGAATTATTGCGATTGTTGCTTTGGGTTGAACTCGGTGAAGTTGGATTACTTTCATCGTCATAAAATTCCGTGGTTTCTGACATACTGTCAGATCGCTCATCGCACAGTGATCGTTCGCTCAAATCAGTTAAGGGTCCAGGTTCGCAACCACCACGCTCGTGATCCATATTTACTTTCATTGGTCGTGACAGATCCACTGGTTTGCTGAGATCGAGTGGAATCTCTCCTTCTGGTCTACCTCCAGTAGTTTCTTTGGTTTCACCACCATTTTGTTGGGCAACGGCGTGAGCTTGCAGTTCAGTTATATAGCGCTTCATAGATTCCTCGTTATACTGCTTAATAAATTTCTCCATATCGGGATGAAAGGGCGGAAATAAGGGGGGCATCATATTTGCCCCCCCTTGCGAAAAATTTCCTGGTTTATCCCCTTGCTGTGATCCAAAACTGGGAGAAGACTCCATGCTGAGTTCTTCGTCTGGCAGTGCGTCTATGTTTATCTCTCCACGGGAGCATTGGTCAGCGTGTTTTGTTGTTAAGTGACTTTCCAAAGCACTCTTTACTTTAAACAATGCTGGGCAAAATGGGCAACGTTTGTTGATGACTTGAGCGTGTGCTCTAAATTGACCTTTTCTCTCTCTGGCTCTTGTATTTTGAAACCAAACTTGTACCACTCTTTTTTTTAAACCTACTTCTCTAGCAATATTTTCTAACATTTTTCGAGAAGGGTTTGATTCAACTTGATATTTTTGATATAAATAGTCAAGTTGTTCAGGTAAAATCGTGGTACGTAACCTTTTGTCTTTTGGTTGATCTCCGGAATCTAACTCGACTTCAAAATCCTCGTATTTTCTTTTATTCATTTGATTGTTGAGCATTGACATTAGAGGATGAGGAACTCCGCTCGGATCGTTTCCTCCCAGAGAAGCATTTAACTGTTGCAACTGAGCATGTTGTTGAAGAATTCCAAAAGGAGAATCCGGTGGATAAGAAGGGAATAGATTTGGATTCATTAAATGAACAAGTTGATGTTCGCGCCATAATTCAAACCGAGGAAATACTAAATTACATTTATCGCATTGAAATGTTCCTTCCTTCTGTTCTCGCTCTCGTTCGCGTTCTCTGTCACGCTCAGATCCCCTTTCACTAGGTGTGGGTGTTGTAACCGGTGATAAAGGGTAGTTCGAACTTGACGGAGTGGGCGTTATAGGTTGCTGAGGTAAGGCCATGATCGGACTAGCTGGTACACTATGAATCTGAGGAGGTTGGTTGTCTCTATGTTGAGGCATCTGTTGTGATGGATGGTGTTGCTCAACAGTAGTGGTACTAGAATTAGAATCTTCACTACTCAAAGTGGCTGCAACTTGAGCTGCAGCAGCTTGTGCCTGAGCTGATCGTTTTGCATCCTCTTCCTTGAAGCAGTGTGTCTTTTGATGTCGAATGAGTTCATAATATCTTTGAAATACGAGTTGACACTTTTTGCATTGATAGTTCAAGCCCGGAGTTCTTTGAAAACGGTTAGCTCCAGCTTCATCAGGTATACCAGGAAGCGGTTGTTCTACCGCAGGCTGATTTTCATACACTTTTCTCGCTTTTTGTCTCGCATTTTGAAACCAAACAACAATCACTCTCGGACTAAGACCTAATAATTTTGAAAGATATTCAAGGTCGTCGTCTTTTGGATACGCATTATTTTCAAAAAATTCTTGTAGAACTTTGATTTGGTAGTCGGTAAATCTGGTTCGATTGGCTCGTTTACCGGATGACCCTCCGGAACTGTTAGATCCATTTGAATTGCCCCCGGAAAGTCCAAATTCATTTAAACCTCGACCAGGGCTTAAACTTCTGTTTGGGGTCATGGGTAAGACATTCGGGGGCAAATTGTTTGGGGAAGCGAAATTTTGTGGTGTTAGTTTTGGCGGAAGCATCGACGGATGATTTGATCCAGAAAGTTGAGGAACTTGAGGAATTGCCGAAGCTGGTATTGATTCTAGTTGCGATTGAATTATCGAACTAAGCGACATATGATTTGGCGTACTAGGACGAGACATGTTTTGAGGGTGGTGTTCAGACCCAGCTAGACTAGAAACGGGGCTTTGAGGTGGAAGGCCCATTGGAAAATTATAGAGTTTGTCTTCTTGGTGTTTATTATCGTAAGAATTGTATCTATTTATTTCCTCAGAGTTTATATCTTCGTGCGGTTCTAGTTTCACTGTATTTTCTTGTTGGTGAAATACAATTGGTGGTGTTGGTGCTGGGGATGGTTTCGGTCGTTTTTCTGGTGGGGGTTTGCCTTCATCAGAACTAGCTGAAGAATTCAAAGGTGTTACTTTTGTTTCTCCAGTCTTTTCATATTCTTCAAGATTGAGCGTCGTAGATGGCGGATTATTGAAATTGTAAGGTGAGTCTTTATTTCTTTGGCGTTCCTTGAATAACGTATTCCTGAACCAATGTTTGATTACTTTCGGTGGAAGTCCAGACTGCCCGGCCATCTCATGAATAGCTTCCTCGCTGGGGGAGTTATTGATATCAAAGTGTGCACGAAGGATCTTAAGTTGATCATCAGTGATGCGAGTTCTCGCACGCTTTTGATTCGCAGCGGCTGCGTTTGCCTACAGGAAAATAAAACATAAATAAGAAATTGACATGCAAACGTTCAGATATACAGTATAATAACATAATGGTTGATATTACTGAATATTAGAAATAATGAATGCATCATAATATAGGTACATAAATAAATTTTAATCCATGCACGAGTCCGAATTTCTGAGTTATAGAACTCATTGTGGGGATGAAAATACATTGGAAAAGTATTTTTAAACAGTTTAAAATATTGTTTGGATTTCAATAATAACTTATTTTTATGGAGGCGCCAATTTAAATTCCAGCGTGCCTAATAAAAAAACAAATTTTGAAGAAGGCTGTGTACGTTTTTAAGGGCATTGTTTTTACATTTTACGTTGAATGATGACATACTCAGAGGGGATGAATGACAAGATGCATAAAAGTGGAAGAAGCTAAGAATGTATGCGAGATGTATCATGTGGCGCTCGATCCTCTCAATCATTACAATTATGCTTTAAAAAACATAAATGTCCTTTGATGATTTTTAAGGAGCTACTTAGGCGACGAATCTCAAACTTATAAAAATCTATAAAGAATTATTAGGTATGCCATATTTATATTTTCCGTTTTATTTTTAATACAACGTTACATGGCTGCACAAAACATGTGTATAAGCCCATATTCTATGCGTGTTTGACACAAAAAATACACCATCTTTGGAAGCAATAATGCTAGAAAAATACACGTTTCAAATAGCCAGCTAATTTAAACACCGCTAACGAAGAATCGGAAGAATCCCTATCCTAAATCCGCCAACAAAGCCCCGTTGACGAACACAAAACTCAGGTAACGAGAAAAAAAACGCAATAATAATAGTTCTCCGAATCTAAAATTCATCCTTTTGGAACAAAGGACTCATCTTTCGCTCTCTCGTTCTCTCTCGCCTCTCACTCGCGTTCACCCATTATGGAGGACCATGACAATAGTACGAGTAACAAGAATAGTTACTGAACAAACAACAGATATAACAATGCAATCCGATGGAGGTTTTCGAAGTGTTCTTCGCGTCACCTGGCATTTCATGTTTGTGAGGATCGATTTTATATGGATCTCGTAATCGAGATAGTTATTATTATTAACTTTATTAAGTCAATTAATAAATAATAACTATTGTTATTATTATTTATTTACGCCGCGTAAAGATAATTTTATTCTCAAACATTTATTTCACATTACTCGTAATATATCAGGAATGCGCTTGTATATTTTTAAATTTAAGATTGCATGTTCGCTCGAGTATTCTAGGCTATATTTTAAATAAAATTTTGTACCAAACAAATCAACTATCGTCACCTTAATTCATCTATACCTAAGATTAATTGATAATCAATGTAATGAGTTTAGTTTCTTAACTGTTATACTATTAAACTTAAACATATATGTATGACATATAAGTACAAAATAAGAAAAAAGGTTATTCTATGTTTTAATAATAATTCAATCGTTATGTTAGTTTTGTTAATTATGTGTAGCTACTAAGATAAATATACAGTTTTTTCCGGTTGTGTATGTTATAAAATGTACGATTCATCGAACTCTACATAATAGAACATTATTGTACATAATATTTTTTTCATCCACGTAATGGGAAAAGTAAAAAAAAAAACATTGATTCTCATGCAATATATATTTTTTTAAATCGCCATTTAAAAAAAAAACATTTTAAATAAAAATAAAGATAGGCTTTAAATTATTTTGTTTCTGTTTATTTATGATAATTGAAATTATTATTATTTCCTAAAGGAAAACATCGTACAATTTAAACGACTGCAAATCTTGTACCTATTGATAAGTTGCACAAATTATTATTTAATTTACTTTATTAAACTACTTTAATTTTGATTTTAAATGTGATTTTAAATTGCAATATTTCACAGCCCCCGGACAGGCACCTTCTAGCTTAACCTGATCGTCTTACCTTCATGTGACAAAAGATCGAGATACGCAGCATTTGGTGTACCAGTGCAGATGAGGGAATTATGATATAGTATTATACTGCATTTTTAATCTGAAATTATTTTCTTGTCCAACTGGTTGCATTCTCCGGACAAATATGTAGCTTATAAAACATTGCATTCATGGGATGGTCTCGCTCCATACATGCATACATGCTCACGGCTCACTCACCCATACATAGAAGCATTGCGTTTTCATATGTCCAGGTAGAAATTTAGGGGTGCCTTTCAGAATTAGGGGTAACTAAATAAGCAAACACCAAAGATGCGATACACGGCACAATTAATGTAGCAAATTACGATGCAGTTTATGAGGATTCGCAAAACTGGGGGGAAATCGACCTGAGGAGAATCTGAACCCCACTTTAAGAAAAATGACGGTTAATGTGACGTAATTAGAGATTGATAACTTTGATTTTGCGAGAAGAATTTGGTGAGCCTTTTGCCACTAACATCTGCTTCGGTACAATGATTTGAGTCTCAAAACAATCTATCACAGCTCTCACTTCAGTTGGTATATTAATGAAATGTGTGTTGTGCAATCATCAAATCTCAAAAATACGCAGTGTATATTAGAAATATTTATATTTTTATAGGTATATTAGAAAAATATTACGTTTATATTATTTTTTAACAGGTGAAACGAATGCTATGAAATTTATGCAATTCAGGATATTATGTAAAACTTTTATTATTATGGATAACTTTTATTGCGCCATTTTCGTAACACAACACCCCAAGGGCGCTTTACAGAGTGATTATATCGACTAAATTTTTATAAAAATAATGTTTTAAACATTTGTTTTGAGAGATTTTATATTGAATAAAATCTCTGAAAAGGATTTTAGACATTGTCTTTCTAAATCAATTGAAATTTGTTAACATAAGTAAACTTTCATCGGGTTTGTTTAACAAATAATATTTTTCTTCAATATATTCTTAAAAACATGCAGAAAATGTATTAACACGTTTCTTAATGTATATAATGAAGTAACAAGTTATTTTCTTTTATAAATGGTACCTGCTTACATGCAATGATTATTTTATCAATACGTGACTAGAATTAATGAGAATTAAAAATATTATTTAATAAATGATAACTGTTTCGCTAATGTTTATTGTTTTCTGTATTAGTTATAGCTTTGATATTATGCAGCCGTCATGTGTAGGAAGTTTTAATAAATGTAATTTCCTAGCAGCTAATTGTTTCGACATAATGGCGCGTTTGGATAAAAATAATCAAAAGCGAACCTGTAGTTTGTACCGACATTAAGCTAGCGCGGAAATTAAAATGGAAATAAATATACGCTTACATTTAATTACAGGGAATTTCAGAAATAATGATTCACGACATTCTTAACTTCCATAAATCACATCGGGTACAGTTTATCCAGCCCTTTTAAATGATTTTTCAAATCTTTCGCATTAATCTGAGGCACGCGGGAAAAATGACCCAGGTACGTCATTATTACGATAATTGGACCAAACAATACGGACTTATGCAAATGTGCGGGATCAAAGAATGATTTCATGTTTGTAATTCCGTCAAATTACAGGCCTATGTTATTATCGTTCCATGCTTTCTCGAATCATTGCGTCTTTTTAATTTCGTCGAATGGCTCAGGAAATTGGTGAACTAAATTAGGAACGCCTTTGGGTTGACAGACAATGAATTATTATTTAAATTTGTTGATTCGAGTATGAAAGCGATCTGCATATTGCCGTCAATAGAAATATTAATGGTTGTAAAGAAATAAACAAACTAAGTTTAAAATATTTCTCTGTGTCCAGGCGGACGAAGAATACAGTATGTGTGTCAGAAATGGAGCCAGAGCCTAGACAAGTGTTTAAAAAGTAAAAAAATTGAGTGTGTGATGTAGTATATTAAATACATATAATGAATCAATTGAACATCATTTATTACGTTTATTTCTATTTTTATATATCTTTAGCATTTTAATCTTTTTTTTCTATTGAATATGTTCTGTAACTTAAATTATAAAAATAAAGCTTTTATTTTATTGGTTGGTTGGAAGAAATTGCCATTTGTCAATGAGCCCGCCAATGTACAAATAACATTATGTACAAAAAGTTAAATAAATAAATAAACATCAATAAAATTAAAAACTTACAATAATATCAACCACTATGTTTTGTAATTACCTAATTACGTATTTACAATGAATAAAAAACTTACCACTTGTTGATGCTGCATCATGGCGTGCTGCTGCTTAAGAAGAGCGGCCTGCGGACTGTCCTGGGGGGAGTAAGGCGGCGCCAGGGACATCTGGTCGAAGGGCGGCGGGGGCATCATCATGGGCACCAGGGGCGGCTGCAGGTTGAGGGCCGCCAGGGCGCTCATGTTCAGCCCTAGCGGGAGGCCCATGGAGAGCATCTGCGCCACCATAGGGTGCAGCTGGCCGAGCTGCTGCTGCAGCTGCATCACGCCCAGAGCCGCCTGCACTTCGCTCATGTGCTGCGCCAGCTGCATGGCGCCTTCGGCCGCGCGCTCCTCGGCGCTGTCCGGCGCGGGCGTGGAGACCGGCGGGGGTGCGGAGGCCGGCGCGGGCGTGGAGACCGGCGCGGGCGTCGCGCTCTCCCGCTCCCTCTCCCGCTCCCCGCCCCCGCTGGGAGACGTCACTCGAGGACTGGACGTCACTGTGGACGACGTCGCGGCTGTCACTACCACTGTTTTCTTCTCGTATTCACTCTTAAACTGCTCCGCGAACTGTTCTAAAAACTCTAACGGCACTTTATCTTTATGCACTTCCTCGCAGTGTGTCTTGAGCACCCACACGCTGGAGAACTCCTTGTTGCAGTGCTGGCAGGTGGACTTGGCCACTTCGGGCAGCTCGAGGGGCGGCTTCTCTTCCTCCGGCGCGGGGGGCTCGGGCGGCGCGGGGGGCGCCGGAGGGCTCGGTACCCTCGCGTTCTCCTTCTCCTCGTTTTCTCTCTGCAGTTTCAGCTGCCTCCGCTGGTGGTTCTCGTTGTACTGCATGACGAGGTCGAAGCCGAAGCTCTCCAGCAGGTGCTTGTATATCTGCGAGTCTGTTTTCTTGGGCGGGTTGTTATTCTTGGCCACCATGTCGTCGGCCGTTTCCTGCTGTTCTAGGTGCGCTAGTCCCGCTGCTGCCAGAGCTGCGGTGGCCGGGCCTAGCAGACAATACAGCGCCTGGTGCGCGTTCAACTGATCCTGCGTCGGGAACAGCGCGTGGCACCTACTGCAAGCCACGCCCTGCACCCCGGGGGAGGGGGGCCCGGGTCCCGCCGGGGACCCCCCGCGCACCCCTCCGCTGCTGCTAGACGAAGGGGATGTATTTTTAGGCGACAACATGTCTTGAAAGATTTTAGCGGGATCTTGTTTCGGGGTGTCCGGCTGTTCTATAAGCGGCTTGGATAGGTCGATTTGGCCGCTGATGGCGAGGTCTTGTAGCTTGCTGGCGCGAGTCTGGTGCAATACGGAGCGCATGTGGATATCGAGGGTACTGCCTTGCGTGTAGGCGACCTTGCAGATATTGCACTTGTATCGTTTCTTATCGTCCTCTTCGCTGGAGGTACTCTTGGGAGTGAGCGCGAGGTTGGAGGTGTTGAGTCCCGCTCCTCCCACCCCGGGAGAGCTCGGAGGGACGTTATTATTATTCTGTTGTTCTTGCATAGCGCGCTTTAATTTATGCAGATGGCTCACGCTATTATAATGCACAAGTAAAATATTTTTTTGAGTAAAAGATTCCTTACACACGTCGCATTTAAACGGTCTATTCGGGTCTAGGTACTTTTCCATAGGGTAGGTAAGTTTCTCGCCCTTTCTATGCAAAAGGGTCTTATTGTGAGACGTCAAGTAAGATTGTCTCGTAAATGCTACTTTACAACGGTGACATTTATATTTTCTATTTGGATCATTATAAGAATCTTCCGCCATCGCCTGAGAATTAAGATAATCCTCTAAGAATTGTTGATCTTTATAAACGATAGAATCATCAGAATTTTCCCCATCAACTTGATTACCGTCCTCGTTGCTAATATTATTCAGATCTTTGTTTTCTTCTAACTCCATCAGCTCCTCTTCGGTAAGCTTTAGCGACTCTTTTTTGAGAAGTTCGTTAGTTGAACTGTCGAGAACTTGTCCTTGTAGTCCGGCTAACAAGAGGGGATTATTCATGAGACTCTGTTTGAAGGTAGCGATCTCTTCTTCTGTTAGCTCGGAGTGGGAAGTCTCTACATGCTTATGGAGGGCGAGAATTGACCGGAAGCTACGGCCGCACAAAACGCACTTAGTCGCGTCGCGAATCATATGATACTGGGAATGCAGCTGTAATTTTTCCATCGTTTTGAATGCGAGACTGCATTGATTACATCTGTACTTATACACGTGTTTTTCGGAAACTGACATATTTGATATTGAGTTCTTTGCGTGAATTTCTTTAAAATGCATTTGCAGCGCTTGAGCATTGTTGAAATATTGATTGCACCCCTTTTTCCAACATAGATAACCGGGTCCTTGGGGCGTCTGTTTGAGCTCAAGATGACCAGTTTCATTCTGATGGATGCAGAGTTCATCTATATTTCGGAAGTTTTTGAGGCAAGTAGTACAGCGCTCGTTTTCATATTCGGAGTTTTCTTCACTCTGAGGGGACATTATTTCTCTGTCTTCCTCGAGATTTGCAGAGTCGTTTTTCTGACCGGAGTCTTTGCTGCTCGCTACGGAGTCTGGACTGACGAGCCTCGCGCTGTTGAGCCAATGGCTTTGGTCCACAAGCATGAGTAATCGTTGAAGTCCTTCCGAATTAACGGAATGGATCTGCATGACGTGTCTTTCAAGAGCGGGTCTGTCTCTGAATCCATCTTGGCAGAGTGGGCATAAGAAGGCCGGAGGTGTCGGTGTCGGAGCACCGTGTTGCGCAACGATATGAGCTTGCAGACGTAACTCGGAATCACTATTGAAATTACAAAACGGACACGAGTGCTGTTCAGCATTGTTTTCTTCTTGATGTTGGTTTTGCTGCTGTTGTAGTTGCTGCTGCTGCATTTGTTGCTGCTGATGCATCTGGTGTTGCATTTGCTGGTGAAGGTGCTGCTGTTGCTCTAAAAATTTGAGCATCTGCTGCTCTTGGCTGAGCTCGGGCTTCTGATCAACAGGTTCCTTATTATCTGTAATAAATAAAAATAAATAAATATCAGTTAAAATAAACAAAATGGATACGTAACGTAACCGAATGATTTCTTCTTAAAACAACAATAAAATAAAAATAGACAGATGATGATTATTTTATTTAAAAACAACCGTTAAAGAAGGTGTTTACTTAATAATCAAGTGAACAAAATTGATTTTCCCGTCATTTACAGAATTACCGAACGGATCCTTCACAAAAAAAACAATAATTGAAATACTGTAAACGCACGACCCACACACAAGACGTCCATTTACAAAATGCATCCGAAAAAATAATGTGTCCATAAATTCATGTATTTCGCCTTTTCTTCGAGCTTTGTATTACGCCATCAATTGTAGTGGATTCGAAGAGAAACCGAAACGCATTGAAGAAAAACAATGCACGATGAATAGTGCGTATTACCGTCTGACCAAAAATCGTGCAAACCGATCTTTTGAGAGTTTCCAGGTAAAAAGGACTAGTGTTCTAACAAGAGTATGTGATCTAAATAAGGTGCACACGGAACTGACAGTAAATAGATTATACTGGCTTCACGTGCGAAACTCAACTAAAGAAATGTTTTTACTGGACGAAAAACGTGTTATTCCCCTACCCACTTAACTGACGAGATAAGACTAGAGGTATGTTGTTAACTCAACATTCATATTTGGATAAAATTTATCGAAATTATATTTTTGGACAATCGGATTCCTTGTAAAACCAATATCTCCCGATTTCTATTAGTAAATAAGGGCGTGTTTGTTTTCCTCGAAGTATTTATGAAAATTGCACTGTGGTGAAAAAACTTTCACCACACGAACAAAATAAACACGCAAAAAATAACATCGAATTTCGCGTGATTTGTTTCGAACAAAACGATAACAATATTTTTTCCTCATTGGTTTATTTGAGAATTTCAAGTGACAGCAGTTTAATCAACGTTCAACATGCTTGTCACAATTTTCAATAAGATTCCAGTTTTATTCAAAGTACGTATCTACTTAAAAGTTAGCAAAAGATTTTGTTAGTGGGGACCCCGAGTGAAATGAAGTGTCAGTCATGTAGAAAAAAGCACAAAGAGAATGTATTTACGTCCAGAATGGGAGTAACTAAAAGCTAACAAAGAAAATGCTACATTCAATGTATTATGAGGCCATCCAAAGAATGTTCCATTATTTTTGCTAATACCATAGCTTGTCAAAACGAATGTCAAAAAACAATCAATTAGTTACATGTAATTTATTACGAAACAATAATAAGTTTAAAAACTAATCGTAAACTAGTTTTATTGACTGATGCGCCAATGTTGTAAATAATTTGACTAAAATAAAATAAAATGAAACACACTACATTTTATTTTTCTCTCTTTTATATTAGTAAATCCAATAACCACTACAACTTTGTAGTTTTGTCAAAAAAGTGACATCCTCATGGTTACTTAAAAAATTATGAATAACCCTGATAATGTCGATTTCTTGATGAAGTTAGGAATTCAACACAAAAACTAAAAATTTAATAAAAAAGCTAATTGGATTTGATAATTGTGGTCCTGCGACAAGTGTCGCATATTTAATAACCTAAAGTCTAAGGATTGAACGCCGTTCTACCACAACCTGATTCCCATTTGCCAATAGTGAGTTATTTACAACTCGTTGAAAATGGCCCTAAAATGGATATGTTTGAATAAATCATAAGAAAGCAAATACTGTTCTTAAAAATGAATTTGGAAATAATACGAGAAAAAAAACTATGTAGGTTAAAAAAGATACGTCGATTTTTAAAGTTCGACTGAGCGTAGTGATTTTTTTCTCGTAAAAAATAAACGTTGAGTTAAGCAAAAAAATATTATCTTTCAATCTTGTAGGGAATTGAACGTCCAGTCCAGAAACATGGCACCAAAACGGACTAAAATCTTTTCAAAAATCGTTAAAAATAAAAAAAATCTGAAGTCATTATGAATCACGTTTTTAAAAGCGAATTCTGTTATTCACTGTCTTAGAACGGTGGACCTATACAACCTTTGTTTGGAAGGCAAAGTAAGATATTTTATATTTTCGATGACTGTCGTTTTTTTATTGAAAAACCTTTATGTTTTTACACAAATATTAAAATTTCAATGCTTTTTTTATGAATAGCGCTAATAAAATGTAGAAATATATTTTTTTTAATGCGAGAAGAACTCAATTGGGTACCAATAAAAAAGAGACTCATTTATTAAAATATTCTTGTTTTTATATTGAACTTTTTTAACAATCAAATGCTCAAACACTTAGTCAATAAAATAGTGTTTAATGTCATCCAATTTTCATAAGCATGTAACTATAAATAAGCATAAAATGAGACTCCCATTTAAAAAAATCCAAAGCATTATGGTTTAATAATGAAAAGAGTTTGAATAAATTAAAAATGAATGTTTTGTTTACTGTAAGATGGTATAAATTACATGTAATTAAAGTAAGTGTAAATATTCAATAATTATAAGGCTTAAGAACTTAAGAAATAAGAAAATGAAAAAAAGTTGTAAAAGAGCAGGACTCAAAACTTAGACCCCTGATCCACGAGTCCGTGGTACTCCCGCGTAACCGCAATCCAGTTTATACAAATAAATCATTAATATGCGTCATAAAAGAGGGCTTATTGCTAAAAAGCGTTTTTTCTTATTGCACCCACATCAAAAAATTTAATAACTAATTTATATTTTTGGTCCAGATTTTTTTCTATCGCAAAGTTTGAGAAGCTTTCGAACCAGAGTCCGGTACTGATACAAGAACAATGAATGTTTCGCACACAGATGAACAGCATCCGAGTATTGGTGCATAAACAGAGGGCAGCAGTGAAGGTGTGTTAGTGAAGTAATACGAGGGATACGTACTTAGGCATTAGTGGAAGAACGCGAATAAAAGACGGATTAATTTTTATTCGGTGATTCGACAAGAGGGTATTAAGCAGAATTATCCTTGTCCAAGAAGCTGTACAGCACTTTTCATAAAAATAATATTTTTTTATTTTCAATACAAGTTCAAATCAAAGAGATCTTGACAGAATTGATCAATTTTGAACAGATGTTTTCAGGGATTTTGACTTGTCATTCATTGGCTAGTTGAAATGACCGATTTACACACTGTGTAACACTCACAAATCTGCCCACGTCTTGGCGTCCACATTTCTTGAATTTCTGAGATTTTTTCGTCCGTTTAGATGCAAATTCATAAACATTCGCAATCTTCTTAGCTATTCTTTCGCTGTCCAATCGCTCTACGTTTACAAACCAACGCAGAATCGCTTTCTTGATTTTATCGATAATACTTATCGCTGCCTTACATGAACAGTGTTTTGCAATAACCAATTATGTGACAAAATTGTGTTTTTCGGTTTTTTTAGTTTAACCCTTTACTGTTTATTACAAAGTAAAACACGAATATTTTATTTTGTAACAAACAGTAAAGGTTTTTGAAATAAACATTAAGCGAAACTAATGGTTGGCGTTATAAAAAATGTGTCAAGCCGCACCAACCTTGAATTGAGATGATTTTAGCATTTTTCAAAAATATGATTAATAATTTAGGTTGGGTGTTAAGTTAAGTATATAAAAAGTACTTCATACAATAAAAAAGATGATATAATTTTTATATTTATTAATAAACCAATATTTATAGAACACCTTAAAAAGTTTTACCTTTGTCAGAACAATTAAGAAAAAATGCTTTAAACAAACAAACTTTTAAAAATTAAAAATAAATTAAAATTTTCCTTGACAATTAAATTTATAATATTGTTAATTTAAGTTTAAAAAAATACCAAAATAATAATTTTATAAACAATTATTAGTATATTTTACTATGATGGAAATTTTTTAGTAAAAAATGAATACAATTTAAAAAAGAAAAGAATGTACCTCTTAATGAAGTACACGTGTTTATTAGTCATTATAGTACCTGCCTAATTATAATAAATTTTAATCGACACGATAAAATTACATGTTTAATGCATTCATAATAGATATACATCGAGTTGTTTTCGCGCAATGTTTCGAACGCGGCGGCCGTTTACGATCGAAATAATAGTCAGCGAGCAAAATATTTCAATCAATGCTTAATTATTCCTACAATCAACGACGCGACGCAACTCTTCAATAAATAAATAATCAAGAAAAATGCGAAAAAAAACATTCGACCGTGTGTCATCGGCCGAGCATTCTTACAAACATCATCACCCCCCCTCCCCGTCTTTTGTCTCGCTCCGATATGCAGATTTACAATACATTGTCCTTCTTAATGTAGGCTGTCTCGCTCGGGCGGTATGGCGGGGTCTCCTTCGCGCACCGAGGGGGCGTGACCGAGCCGAGCCAATGGCAGTTGGGCTCCGTAAAAGGCGCGTTATTAAAAACCTGTATTAGACGCTCGAGTTTCAATTTAATTTGAAATGTTATAATTCTATTATTTAGACGTTTATGGATGTGTCTGGAAGGAGATTGATCAAATTACATTGCTCCGAAGCGTGATCAGACATTTGGAATGATCAAAGAAAGAATTTCATTAATTTATAATAAGGTCTAAGGGACCTTATACCTACACATTTTTCTTAATTATTACAAAGGTAGGAACTAGAATAAAACGTTTTATCCTAAAGACTCAAGATAATGGTACTCTCGAAAAGTTGAAAAAAAGAATTATTGTTTTTCGCTAAAAAAAAGAACCGAATTAGAAATTGAAAAACGACCATAAAAACGGCATAAACAATTCATCAAAAAAATAATCTATGAACCAGCATGCAGTAATTTTTAAAAAAAGTATGGCGATTTTTGTGTTACAGATTCTACAACGTTTTTAGTTGATATATGAAGATTAAATGGGCATTCTAAATTATTTTGTGAATTTAAAAATAGACATCGAATAATACAATGCTGTGATTGGCCGGATGTATTCTCAAATAATAAATTACAGAACACGTCAGTAGCGAGGGAACGAATTGGATTTAATTGAAATCAAGCAAACACTTTGAAAGAATACGTCTTTTGCGTAATCTAAACTCTAGTGTGATCGAACTTCCATTGTCCAGTATTTGACGCACGGGTATTTTTACATTTGGACATGGTTTTTACTGCTGCTTTTAAAGCGATTCAAAATTCTCCGTTATGAATTCAACAAAAAAAACGATTGAAGACATGTAAAATGAAGCAGCATTTTTTCTTACGAAGTGCGCCAATTGTTAGTAAATTAATGATTTATTACTTATGTGCATGTGATGAATGAATAAAAAATAAGTTTTGAAAAATAAAAAGCGTGTTTTTTTACGCACAAGAGCGATAAAATATGATTTGGTTAGAGTTTTTTGAAAGACGCCTTATTTTGCTTTGAAAACAAATGAAATGACATTTTGATTAATCCAGTTTTTTCTTACGTGTTGGGTATATTTGAGTATAATGATTTGATAAACTTTAACAAAAATATTTTGACTAGGTACGAAGCAGCGATTCAAGCATGTATACTCCTTCCAGAAAACAAAAGAATGAAGAACACGTGACAAACGTTTAATGAGTGATAGAGAAAGTAGGGTACCAACGAAACGAGTCTACAACAAATTTGTTGATCATCGTCATCATAATTTGAAAGGTTGTGTAACATCTTTTTAACCACTCCATTTACGTGTTGAATGTTGTATTAAATTAACAGATAAACTTTTTTGTACGACAGATGGTTTGTTGTTGCAACACCCAAAAGCTTACATTGTCCGTCCAAGACAACGAGCTTTTATTTTTTTCCTCGTGTCCTAAATTATTTTATCGATGATTATTTTTGTTTCATAATTACACAGCAGCTAAAAGTAGGTGAACTTTAAAATTTAAAAAGAAATAACCGACAAGCTCTGTAATTGTTTTGGGTTATTCACCATATGGGAGTCGGGAAGCGGCGTAAAACCAACTACTTCCTTTTATTTGAAACGAAAGCCCTACTGATAATTAAAATATGTTGTTTTTATATTTATTCAAACTATTATTATTATAATTAATTTCAATAAAATAAGTTAAAAAGACTTTATTTATTCTTTGTACTTGTATAATTTTATTTACTCAGGACAGGACTTTAGTCTCGTGGAGTGGGTATTTATGTCTCAAAATGAATTGTAAAATGAATTACTGTAAATATATAAATGATATGTTGAAATGATATCTCACCTGTTTCAGAATCTCCAAATGACTGGTCTGGTTGGAGCATCAGTTGAAAGACTTCACCGATGTCAGCGGGCATGTCTTTACCCTCGGAGCGGCGTTGAAGTTGATGAATCTGCTCCATCTGAAGGTGATTTAGAGACCGAGCATGTTGCAGCAAAGGCAAACGAGCACGTGACACAAATCCACAGAGTGCACATCTCGCTCTTGTTCCCGGTGGAGCTGAACGCAAGAGCCTCAAAAGCAGAGCGCCAGCTTCGTGTCTAGATCCAGCAGCGTGAAGTTGAAGTTTATGAGCGGAGTTGGTATAATAGTCACATGCGTTGCATCTCACTTGAACGCCACCAGCAGCTGAAGCGTACTTCAGTTTCCATTCATTTCTTGGACCACCCTCTTTCACATGGTTTACGTGTTGAAGGCGTTGCAGGTGTTTATCAGTCTTGCAATGTAGTTGGAAGTTAGCTTTCAAATTAGTTTTGTACGTGCAAAGCTTACACACATAGTGACCTGCAACCAGGGCGAGAATTTCTTGTTCACGCACTTTCGTTCGGTCTTGTGCTAAATGTTGAGCCAAGGCTTCCAGGGAGTCTGTAGAAAAGCAATTACAAACACAGCATGAATATATGCGGTCTGGATCTGGATCAGCGGGTTCCGGAGGCGGTTCCATCGTATCAGGATTAAGGCCAAGATCAAGGTGAGGTGCTAAATCTGGCGGGCCATGACCGGGCAAAGGACCTCCTGTCATCAATTGAATCATTAATGCTTGATTGTACGCCATATCAGCTAATGCAGCTTCAGCATTTGGAAGTGGCTTGTCGGCTGGCAACAGACCGGGATGGAAATGAAGGAGGCCTTCGAGTTGCTGCTGGCCGTGCTGATGTTGATGTTGTAAAGCTGACAATGTTTGCATATGTTTGACATTTTGTTGCAAAACAAGCATGTTGTGCGTATGCTTTTCAGATGTCATATGAATGCGTAAATTTCTCGCCACATTTGTTTCATAGTTGCATACATCGCAACGAAAGGTGGGCTTTGGCTTATGAGAGGTGACCGGTGAGTGATGTGGTGGCGGAGGTGGTTTGTGTGGTCCTGGAGGAGTATGTGGTGGTGGTTGAGGCGTTAGGGGTTCTCCTCCTCCACCACCCTGACCACCACCATTTTGAAGTTCTTGCATATTATTCAAATGCTTATCAGACTGCATGTGAATGCTGAGATTTCCTTTGGTTGTCGTAGAATAGTTACAAACTTCACAACGATATGGTTTGTAGCCACATGTATACGTTTCACCTCTAGCTAGTCGAGGATGAGGCTGACCTGCGATGCAATAAATACAACTCGTTTCGGCTTCAGGATGTTTTTCTTTCATATGAATTTCAAGTGTCTCCTGATATTTGTAATGCCAATTGCATTTAGGACACTTAAGAGTTTTGCAAGAATTTCGACTATGCATTCCAGCTAGTGGTCCACCCATTCGACTGGAGGTAAGAATCAGTTCACATTTGGGACAGTCAGCGGCTGATGGTCTTCCTTGTAAATGTTCGGGACACACGCCGATCGTTGTTCCCGAGAGGAAAGCCGGTGGAGCCGGGAGATTGGAGAGAGATGCCAGGGAGGAAGGGGCAGGTGTCCCGGGAGAGTTAGGAGAACCTCCTCGCGACTGGATGGAGGCATTGATGGCTTGAGGATTTTGCACCGTAATAAGAGACATTGGCGGATCTCCCCACATATTATTAGGGCCTCCGCTTCCACTCCTACCACCGTCCATATTTTCTTGTCTTTCGCAGGAACCATTGTCGAGTAAACTATCATTATTACTATCACTAGCGTTAGAGTCTGTCTGTTTATTCATTAAAGAATTAGGAACTTCCGTTACGTCAGCGGACCCCGGGAGCGGGTGAGAAGAGGAAGGCGGAGAAGCTGCTCCCGCCGGCTCTAAGAAGGATACGAGGGGCTCCTTCTCCTTACCCACACACTGGATGATCGCCGATGAGTTTTTGCGCGCGAGAACATCTTTTTCGCTGTCTAGCAGCGCTAGTCCATGGTCAGTCTGCGCGTGCGCAATGAACGATTTAGCATACCCAAAACTCAGTTTACACACAAAACACATAAGAATTGGTTTAACCGGTACACTGAGACAGTCGCGGGCACGATAATGATCTCGCAGCTGGGCAGGTCGCGTCTTATCCCGAAAGCTAAAAACGCGGTAGGTGTGCACGGCTGGTGGGTCAGGAGCGCGAGCGGGTGGTGCTCCCATTGCGCACAACGCACCGTAGAGCTGCTGACGCGACACGTAAACAGCACTCGCAATCTGCGGAAACTCCCGCGGTGCATCAGCTGGAACTCCGCGCCCATCTACGATGCAGCCATCGCCCAGAAGCCGGGGCAGACTGGCCTCCTCATCGGACAGCTCCGACTCTTCGATGATGTAAGCGGAGCCATCGGGGTTATAAACAATCTTTCCATCGAACTGCTCCACGTCCGAGGACATGCTGCAGTTGTCTGGTGTATGGCGGGGTGCATGGGCGGGGTGGGTATTGTGAGCAGCGTGCGCCGCGTGCGCTACGTGCGCCGCGTGCGCGGGGTGTGGCGCATGCGGCGGGTGAAGCGCCCGCGGAGGGGAGGCGGCAGCCTCCTCTTCGGGACTCATCTCTTCCTCTTCGTAAGCGTAGGAGTTTTGCGGGTCGTCCCGCTTCCGTTTCCTTTTGCGCGCACCACAGGGGGCGCTAGTGGGCTCGGGCCCCCCGGCCTGTCCCTGCGCTGGTCCCAGTGCGTGACCGGGCTCCTGGCCGTGGCCCTGACTGTGCGCTAGTCCCTGAGCCTGTCCTTGAGCCAGTCCTGGCAGCACCGGGCTGGGCATGGCGCCTGGGGCCGGCCGGCATCACATCCCTCCCTGAAACCATGAAAAATACACCCGTTAGATAGAGAAACAACAACTATGACAAACTTAAAATATGAACGAAAAATTATTCAACTAAAAGTTGTATGTTTTTAGAATGTTACATATAAATAAAGGCATATAAATTTTAAGAAAATAATTACACTTAATTTACTATCAAAATACTGATGTAATGTAGGTTTAACAATAAATTCAATTAGTATGTATTTGAAAGCTGGTTGTAAGCTCAATAAATATTTTATACAAAAACACGTTATCAATACAACGCTACCTACATTAGCTAAGTATTATAAAACAGTGTGTAACAGTTTCTCCATGTCCCCAACCCTCGTTCTACCTGCCTCGCGCCACGGAAGAAAATAATATTATCCCATTAATAATAAAGAATGGTTTTCCGGCCGATTTCGCGACTTCTTTAGGACATAAACCATAATTTCGTGTGACACGTCACGGGATTTATGGCTCCAGGAATAATCCCCTGCCGTAACTAATTCATACTGCGACGGCGAACACAATGAGAAGACGCCTAACGAAAACGAAAACGCAAAAACAACAAGGGTAAAGAAGGAATGAAGATGAACAAAGAAGTATCGAAAATCAGCAAACTATACAAAGTTAAATTAATCATCTCGTTTGATAATGGCCAAGTCTTTACTTAAATGCGCTCGCCATTAGATACATCATTTGGCAAAGTTTTTGTTGTAACTTTGAGGGTGAATTTTTTATATGTTTTTTTAGAAGGGTTAATCATGTCTTCGGTAGGGGCAGGTGATGTTCGTTCACTCGGCGTTTTCCATTGTTTACTTAGATAAAGGGCATTTTTAAAAACTGTTATTGCGTAAGATGGAGATGGTGAGTATAAGAAAAGGCTTTTTCTATTGAAGGGATTATTAATATTTTTCACCAGGAATATAATAATCCCGATTATATCTGCTTATTTTTGTATATTTTTTTAGCGTTTAGAAATTTCAAAAGGGCGCTGTTTATTTGTTTTGGTTGAAAAAGGAATTAAATTTAGGTACCAACACAAGAATCATTTTTATTTTTATTTTTTATTTATTTCGAATACAAACAGATGTACAGGTTAAATGAATATTTTTTTTTTTAAAAATTATATAAAATGTATACATAGTAGGGCCTGCCATCCAATTATATGTATTCACTAAATACTACTGTAATAAAGCGACGACGGCTTGAAGTTTAAACTATATAAATAATAAATATACTATATATTAAAATAAGATAAATATGGACAAAACAAGGAGATAGTGGAAAGGAAAAGAAGGACATTGATAAGGAGTGGTAAAGGATGAGTTTAAATCACTCCAAGATGTATTAATTCGCAAAGCCTTTCGTTCAAACACTGCTAGAATAACACAACCACTTAAAAAATATGTTAAATAATACTTTTTATACAGAGACAAAATTAAAGCCGCCACTTCGTATCAGTTTTGTTAAGAAAGAATATCTATTTATCCAAAGAAAATCTTGCCAGGATAGCATTAAGTAATGTTTAGAAAATTAAGATATTTTTTTGGACTAAAACATCTTTTTTTAAATTAGGATTAAAATTACTCGCCTAATTAAATCAGGATTTTACTCTGGACAAAAACCAACCTCAACAAAAAACAGCTAATGACGATATTGATGGATCGATCATCGTTTCTCGCTGGCCTATCGTTCAACTTTTGTCACAAGTTGGCTACCCAAGTAGCCGATTATTCATGTTTCCATGAGACCCGCATCCATCAATACTTATTAATCTTAATTAAAACAGAAAGGATGATCATAACGGCTTGACTGTAGAAAGCTATTCAGTCACTAATCCAAGTTGAAACTGCTACTTGACATGACTTGAAGTAGGTTTTAGATTGTACCGTTATCAGACAATCCTTCTTACAGTGTCGTAGTAAGAACGTTGAATTCCCAAGAATAGTAATTTTGTTTCATTGAATCGTTTACACTACTGGCACTTGAAGACATGAATAAATAAATAAATTTCGTCAATTTTTATAGCGCCGTTTTCGTGAGTAATCACTTCAAGGGCGCTGTACATTAAAGTTATATATTTATATATATTTTTAATAAGATCTATCTACAGGCTAACTCTTAATTATAATTTACTAACAGACAAATTTTACAAATTATGTAATACACATAATATGGTACTTTTAAAAATTACATCTAAAAAGTTGCACTTTTCACAACGATTGAAACGATTTCACAAATAAATAAGTTTTTTTTTTTTTTCTGAAAAGGGATTCTGTTGCACAATTTCGAACTTCTGAAGGTAGGGCATTCCACGCCAAAGGTCCGGCTATTGCAAAAGCCCTATCGCCAAATTTGGAACTCTGGTTGCGTGAATGGGGTTGTATCACCTTCCCTACAGCAGAACAGGAGGCCGAGCGGAGAGTGAGGCGCCTATCTGCCAGCTCGAAATAATCGTAATTAAAACACAGTATGTTAATTGTTTCTAAGCATAAAATCAGCATGTATTATATCTACAATATTTTTGCTTAGGAATCCTTAGATATTTTGTTATTATAATATTATAATTACTAACATTTAAAAATAAAAAAAACTGTTTTTTGCTTTATATCAAATGGTTCGACATTTCTTAACATTGCCTGATGTTCAATTCGTTTTGTGATTTTTGTCGAAAAGCTGCCTTTTTGCTTATGAGGGCAGTAAAAAACTACTTCAGATGCTATAATTGTGTGGCTTGGGCAGGGACGAAGGAGCATATGAAGCAAGTGAGGCTGAGCCTCACAAAGAAATCATTGCCATTCACCAGTACCTAATATGTATTTTAATTCTCATTATATCAACACATTGTGAAGATAAAAAACTAGCATCCAATATAAAAATGCTCAAAATGCCTTCAATCACTGTCCGTACTGTGGTATTTACTGTAGGTACATACTTAACATTTACGCATATTACACTTATCCTTAAAATCTGAGCTTCACGAAATTTGGTATCAAAGACGCCACTGGGCTTGGGTCTAAAAGGAACAATCTCAATAGTACTAATAGAGAGTGCTTTTTAAGCCATTTTAATAAACTGTTTTACGTTTTTTAAACTAGTATCTAGAAAAAAACACTATTACATATATATGTGTACAAAATAGTTAATTTTTTTAGAATTAACAAAACGTTGGCACAAAAAAAATTAAATCTGACATTGGCCATTTTAGACACAAGACACTGAATTGTTCATAGTTTAATAAATAAAAAGTTGTCCGCTTGGGCGATGTGACGATCTTGCACGTGTTAAGGCTTCTTTGCTTTGCATTATATAGCAATAAGAAGCTTTTTATGCGTATGAACGTTTATTATTACAAATTTTTAAGTACGGTATGCCAGCGTAGGTATATTGCTACAATAATGCAGTTGTATTTTCAATATTTCAAAATAATAACATCGCGCCTTCGGAGTCATAAATAAGTGTTGCTATTGTTTATCCAAGAAAAAAACCGGTTTAAATTTTTCCAACTCATAAACCAGACCGGAATTGCTAGGCTACTTACTCCCAGACCCCAGGTGTACGGTGGGAATCCGTAAAAGAAGCAAATGAACTCTTCGGCAGTTTTTAGTAGAACCAGTTTATGACTGACCCTTTCGGCAAGTGAGAATGCGGTTTTCGTCAGTTTTTGACCACTAGACGCCGGACAGTAGTGCTTCGTTACGCTTACTTCACACATCCTCAAATTTGGCGGTCGCGTGCAAAGGTGGAATATTTAGAAGTGTATTAATAATGTGATAAGGAATCTACAGATTCCGTAACACCCAATAAACTCGCTACTTTCTTCGTTCAAGTAAAGATTACGTCATCATGAGTTTTTCTTTTACATCTTCCATTCGGCACTGCTTTTAACCTTAGCGAAAATGCAATTTTTTTTGTTGGCCATAAAAAGAGTGATTTAACATAACTATTAAATTGGTCAATATTTATTTACGGCGATCGGTAGAGCGGTTCCCAGTGATACGACCATAACAATGAAATGTAGTTTTGATCAAGACGGTGTATTCGTTTTATTCGCTCGTTTTGAAAAAAAATCTTATCAGTTATCCAAACTGTCGGCCTCACGGTGTAATGTTTAGCGCGTTTGCCTACCATGCTAAAGGTCTCGGGTTGGATTACGGACATGGTTTATTATAAATATTATTATAAATATATTTAAAAGGGTGTAAAATATTTCATAGTCCCTGGACTGGTACCCGAAGCGTAAGACTGCTCATATTTCCTTCATGTAACAAAAAAAAGATCAATATACGCTGCAATTGGTGTACCATTGCAGAGCCCTATGCACCATTAGGTGCGGAAAGGGAATGATGATGAGCCTAAATGTCTTGTGATGTAGCCCAATGTTCGAACCAGTAGGCACTTTACATGACTTAGGAATGTCTTAATTCTAACCGAAAATAAACAAAATTTTATAAAGTATAACTAAACTAATAGATACAAAAATAGTTTTTTCCCTTTTACGCTATGGGAAACGTAAATATATATTATATTACATTTAATTTGTATAAATTGTATTTTAACGTTTTTTTTTAAATAAAGATTATATAAAAAAAAATATTTAGTACAGTCCATTCAAATCTCTAATGAGCGTGGCTTATATGTGCGTGACAGAAAGTTTTCAAATAAAATGTTGTAGTGTGAAATGGAATTTGTTTGATTACTTGGTTCACAGGCATCAAAGCATTAAATGCTCAAACGCAATGTACATAGTTGGGTTAGGTTGGATAAATGAAATTAGATTCTTATTCATTAGCACAATATAAGGTTAGGTTGATATTATTTATTTATTTCATTTTACAATACGCCTAAGGGGCATTTAGAAAAAATATACAGGTATGTACAAACAGTAAGAAATAATTTTAAAAAATTAACAAAGCTTTTTTGTATACATGTAGAAACAATAAAAAGCATATTGTTATGCAAAATAAAAAGTGAAACTTTACATAGTAAAAAAGGAAAAAATATGGATACAACAAAAGTGGTTTAGTTGAAAAGCAAGTTGTAAATAACTTGTTAAGAATTTAAACAAAAAAAATTACATATAAACGTATAAAAAAATGGTAATAACGAATGAATGTTAAAAAAAAATAATAACAATTAATTTACAGTAAGTATATATAAGATAATAATATAATATCTGGTACATTACGATATTATTACTATTTAGGCTACTTGCGCACGGGCGGTACTAAGAATCATATAATTACAAATTAAAATAATATTAAATAATACTATAAATACTACCGAGAAAAAATGTGTGATTTGAAATGAGTTAGTACCGTCGACTGGAAGAATTAGTGGGGTGTTAAGTGTTAATATAACAAATGGCCACTCGCATAACAAAATGTTAAATAAAACAGTTTGAAGTAAAATAACTTTGTTGCAACAAAGAGGTGAAACATTTTTGAAAAGGTAATATGGATGTCGAGGCATTTACAAGGCGTATGACCTGTTATTGAATGGTTTAAGCTGCCACCTTACACACTGTATAACATTCATCATTCTGCTTTTGTTTAAACGGCAACAAATTTATACCTTAATCTTTATCTCTAGGGAGGTTATTCAGCCTGTCTACAAACATTTGAATATATTCAAAATAATTAAAGTAAAATAATTGTTGAATTTTTTGTGTGTCGAAACTTTTGTAGGCAAGGACAAGATTTTACTTCATAGGGCTTCAGATTAACATATTACCCAGAACAGTGCTAAATAATATGTTAAATAAGGGAATATGAAAGTCTAGGCATTTAAAGGGTTTATGTACATTATTGATTTAGATATAATTTTTGTTTATTCTCCAATATGTGTTAAAAGACTTCGGTATATATATATTCGGTGCGCTTTGTCCTAAAAATTATAATGTTTTTATTGTTAGTTCTGTGTGTACTCGTGAATAAACTGAAAAAATATATGTTTTTGTTCTTTTATTATTCGTTTAAAAATATAAATAATATAGGTATACATAAATGAAATATAAACATAAATACGTAGTGAAATATAAACATAAATACGTCACATTTTAAGAATTATTAATCATTGTTTATAATGTAAAAATAATAAATAAATAAATATCATAATGTAGCAGTGAATACATGATACGTAAGTTAATATTATAGGTGTTTATTTAAACTTCGCTGGTCTGTCTTTAAACCTTACCTGCATTTTGTAATTTTAACACTGTTGACTGTTGGTTTCATTAAAATAAATAAATAATAAAATACCAGTTTAACTATTAAATATTGAGGTAAATTATAAGAACGCAAATATTTATTTTTTTAATGTGATTAAAAAAAATATTGCGTTGTAAATATTGTATTAGACTATGTAATTTTTCAACCTTGTGGTGTAATGGTCAGCGCGTTTGCCTACCATGTAAGAGGTTTTAAGCTAAGCCTCTATTCTAAGAAATGATATGGAAGGAAGTTACACCAGAATATTTCATAGACCCCGGACTGGATCCTGAAGCGTAAAACTGATCATCTCACCTTCATTTAAAAAAATAAAAAACAATATAGTACCCTATGCACCATAAGGTGCGAAAAGGGAATGATGATGATGACGTTAATCATGGAACTACATGAATAAAAAATAACGGCTGTTTGTAGTTGCGACAAGTGGCGGAAGGCCCGTGTGCGCGTTCCCTTACCAAGTTTCAACAGTCGCAAAGATGGCTTTACAATCACTCTCAATACGAAAATTTCTCATTTCACGCTCCACTTGACAAATAATAATAATAATATAATAATAACAATTTTAATAACAGTGGCGACGGAGAAAACAAATTATGTTTATTACTTAATGTGCCTTAAAGACTTTTTGTGCTGCACGTATTAAATGCATTAAAAAACAAACCGTATTTCGAAATCGTAATGGTCCATTTTTCCCTACGTTATCGACATTCATTCAATGAAACATTTCCTATCGAATTAATTTGATGTAAATTTTCTTGCGTCATGTTATGGCGATTGTACCAATCGTAAATAACGTTATCATGTTTTAAGCGTGCTGGAACTGTGTTAGAATCATGTTGGAACATTGTGCTCAAGAGGAAATGCGATGGCAGAGAAATAGCATTTGGACAGAGTTTATCTGTCGCTTTCTTGCAGATGCCTCCCCGATATTGTGCGAAAAAGACAACTGCGCGTCGGACTGATTGGCCATAGGCCATAGGCTTTTATATTCTCTCCTCAAAAGCATATCCATCTCTGTCGAAGTATCTTTCAAACTCCTCAGGAGTGCAATTATGAATCTTCTCCATCCCAAAGAGAGTGATTAATTTGGGGATATTTATTTTTCCATAAGACTAATTTTTGTTACATATATGGCCAAATTAATGATTTAACGTCAAAAAAATATGAACACGTGAAATCAAACATGATGATTTTCATTTAACACATTATTGCGACCTTAAGCACTTGCCAAAATACTTAATTAGTTTGTATTGATCAAACCGTATTAGTTTTATTTCCTTTTTGGAAGCACTTTTATACGCCAATTAACTTTTAATCATCAGTGTGGCCATTATATGAAGCAAAGTGTCGTCGCATCAAAAAAATTAAAATCTTCAAATTAATCAATCTCTAGAGAAGATACGAAATACCACCACAGGTGGTTAATCCTAGATTTGTGTGCAAATAGTAATATAATATAATTTTAGAACAGTTCGCTAAATTGCGCATTTTTTAAAATTACCTATTTTTTTTACAGATTTTTATTACTTATGTGGTTGCTCTCCAAATACATTTGGGGCCTTACTTATAAACCTGGTATAAAGTTACGCCTAGGCAGGAATACCATATTTACTTATTCTACCATTTTATTTATTTATTTAATGCACAAAATACACAATTTTATCATAGAGCATAATCATAACTTTTTTATATCCCGATTTGTTGGAAAATTCCGTGTTAAGTCGGGACTCTTCTTTGTATAAAACAAAAACACTTATTAGGATATTAAACAATATCCAAAATAATCAAAATAATATACCAAATAATAATAAAAAAAAAAAAAATATATATATATAGGTACTCCTACATGTCGAAAAATGGAATGCAGAAAAGTCATATAATAATGAATGGCAATATGTTATTTATTATTTATAGCAATTTTATAATTCAATTCAGTAATTAATTGTTATTAAAAACAAATACAAACTAATACAATAAAGCAAATAGTAGTAGTAATAGTTATAATATGGATTGTATTCCCATCCGTATAAGTTTATGAGTAAAGCCCATTTAACATTAATCTCATTTAGTCTTTCGTTAGAGAGTGTGTCTATGCGTTGTGTGTTTTGCCAATTGATTTGGCTATATTTTAGTATTTAGAGAAATTTTAAATATTTTAGAAAAACGGAGAAACTGCAGTTTTGATACGAATAATAAAAAATAAGCATTCATAAACTAAATACGATTGAAATAACGATGGAAACAATTAGACGTTTTGATAGCGGTGGATTTTTTGCTTCGATCGTCTGTGTGTACAATCAAAATACTGATTGCTCTACGATATTGAACATTTTGAAAAACAATAATAAAATTAAGGAATACGATCGAAGTTTTAGAAAGGTATCATCAAAGATTGTTTTCAAAAGACACGAAATAGTGATGGATGAAATGAAAAGATCTTTGTCTTCATAGATTAATTATACATTTTTGACTATCATGGAAGATTCTGTCGCAATCCAAATAGAGAACGTACATATATCTCAAGAACGTAGGGCGATTAAGACACAGAATGTTATAAATTTGTTGTCAAGAAAAAAAAGGATGGTATTTAACTAACCATTGACAAACTGATCAAAGAAACCATCTGAAAGCACTGAAACACTTAAAGCCGTATCAACTTTATGAATTATGTGTATGAAGAATAAATAACAAAAAAAATATATTTTCTATTTTTATATCCCTCGACTTTCGGTTATATTTGCACACATTTTTAGGAACCAATTATGTGCGAAAGTTGAGGGCCTACTGTATTTGGACATGTCTTAGAAAGACAACTGTTTAGAGAGACCCCATCTCAACAGAAATGGAGTAAATAATACAAAAGACTACGCATCTCGATCAATTGAAACATGAAAATCAGATTTTTCTGTACAGATTTCAGTTTTGGAAAACTCTGAAAAAAATTAGTCCAAAAACTTTTTCGGTGATGGATCGTGGAACCACACGCATGCTAGAAAACATGCTCATCCCTACACCACAAGGTGGAAATCGCATAAATAGTTAGGTAGACAGTTTTTCCCACGCATTTAAATTTAAAATGAAACATTTACTAAATGAAATATCCTTCAAAAAGTTGGTTCAGATATTTTAATATGTTTGCGGATGTATCTAACAGTGATTACCATCCTAAACTGCCAATCAGAAATTATTTTTATTATAATTGATCATAAGCTCTTATTTCCGTACCAAAGACAGCCTAGTTTTATTATACTTAGACCCAAATCCAATATATCACTTGTATCTGATCGAGATTCGGGTCCGCACGCAACAAAAATAAAAATTCATGCATGGCACTACGTCAAAAGAAACGAATTGGTTGTTTATTAATTCAAGGTAATCTATACGTATAGTTTGACTTTTATAAGTTGTAAAGATAATCTAACTGAGATTTGGTAAAAAGGGTGATATCGACGTTGGGAATAGATAAGATAGCGTGTAAATGGAAACGCTTTTTTATTCGTTTGCATAAAAATTATCTGTTTGATTTCTATCACAAGTTTCTATTAGTTGAATTTGTTCACATGGATCACAGGAAGTAAACTGTTACACCTACACGATTCATTCATCGTGGACTGCTTGTGTTGGTTAATTATCCAATATTATGTGGATGTGTGCGTGTTTGTGTGTGTATGAGTACTGGGTACACAATTTGTTGCACCCATTCAATCCGATTTTTTTGTTGGTTTTTTAATCGTACTTGAGACCTAAAAGTACTGATGGATAAGTGATTGACAATACAAAAGCATGTCCAAAAACACTTGTGGCGTAGACGTTGAAGATATTCAACTTCAAATCTGGAATGGATCTGGACGAAAACACTAATTCACAAACGGTTTTTTATTCCAATTTCGAAATTTCTGACAATTATTCAATGATGCATAATTAAATAGTGACGTCAAAAGCGCAAAGAACACGCAGTCCACTCATACCAACGTAAATTTTAACATTTGCATGAAATTTTGGCAACCTTACGAAAATTTATAGAAAGCGAAAATTAAGCCGCGGCTTCGTTCGCGTGGAATTAGGGAGAAATTAATTAATTATGTAGGTTAGTCGTATAACAACAAGACTTTTCTCGATGAACTGACGTATTTTTTTTTTTTAGAGAAAAAGTAGCCCGTATCGATTGCCGGCCCTCTAACTGTCTCTATGGAAAAAAACGAAGATAAGTTAGTCTATGGCGATGTAGCATCGTTATTCAATTTTAATATTAATTCATTTTTCCACTAGGAATTTCCCCGGGGAGTAGTTGGATGTAAAAAATAACATATGATATTTGTCAGTTTTTTGGCAAATATGCCCTATGCAAAAAATCAAGTCAATCGGTAGCTCCGTTGCGACGTGAAAGCAACGTAAACGAGAAGACAAATACATTTTTGAATACGATATTTATAATCATTCCCTTTCCGCACCTAATGGCGCACGGCATTGGTACATTAAACGCTACGTATCCTGATATTTAAAAAAAGTTAAGATAATCAGTCTTACGCTTCAGGCGCCAGTCTGGAAACTATGAAATATTCAAGTGTAAAAATTCATTTTTAAATACAATGAATTAATGTCAACCATATCGAAATCGCACCCGACACCCTTTGCAAGGTAGGCAAATCCACTGACCACTACACCACGAGCGGGTTCAATAAAGGGTTCAAAATAATAATTTAAAGCTGTTATTTACAAAAATCTTTAAAATTTATTTATCAATTAGCTCCTGATCCTGTATTTGTGGTGATATACTCATGTGTCTGGGTCAACTAATTGCTAGTCCCATCTCAACACAAGACTTATAGTCCCATGGAGTTGGGACTTATGTCTCAAATAATGTACAATTAACTTATGAATGTAAATAAACAAATAAATAAATTGAGTTTTAGCTGTCGCAAGAAATTTACGAATTGACGCTTATGAACTATGTCGTACTAAAATTAAATTGACGCTTATGAACAATGTCGTATTAAAATTAAATTCTGAATGAACAAAATCTTCATAAATCCGGTTATTTGTTTCGCGTGATTAGTTACATCCGAAAAATTGTCATCGGCCAAAAAGACCGTGACGTCACATTTGTGCCTGGAACAATAAAATATATCGACAATAACCTCCGCATCACAATAATAGACAATGGCTGCCTACCATTGATTGGTTGACAATGACAACCATAGACATTCCGCCATTTTAATTTAATTCCGCGTGTTTATTGATAGTGCGTTGATAATCGGCTGATTAAAAAATGTATCGGAATGAGCAACGTAAATTAGAATCAATTGATTATTTTTAATTTAGCGTATCTTTAATAGAAAGCTTTTGTCATAGCGATCGTTGTCGTTCAGACAAAAGACACCAAATGAAAAACGTAATATAGTTTTTTTCTGCTAAAACTACGCCTTTTTACTTATTTAAAAATGTTTGCTTTAACGCAAAAAAATAAGTTGAAAAACTATACATTGCTTCTTCTTCTTCACGCGTCATGTCGGGTCCCCCGGACGTTGACGACCCCCTGGGAGAAAGCTTCCCTATCGTGAGCAGTGCGAAACAGCTCCTCCACAATACTAATACTAGACCATGCTCTGATGTTTCGAAGCCAGGAAAGCTGTTTTCTTCCGACTTCTCTGCGTCCCTCAATCTTCCCCTTCACGACAAGCTGAATAATGGCATATTTAACATCTCTCAACACATGGCCAGTTAATATATTATAATATATTAAGTGGTCTAAAGAAGAATTTAGGTTAAAAAAAACAATTAAAATGAAGTTATTAAGTAAATACCCCACATTTTAAGTTTGATCAGACATTTATTAGAAGGGAATACGGAAGTGTAGGCTATTACAAGGCTTATGACCTGTCATTGGCTTGTGGCCACTTTACACACTTACTTAAACCAGCCAAGGATAGGTCATATTTTTTTTGTACATATCGGCAGTTTAACAGCTATCTGCTTTCCACTCGATAACTTGCCATTCGCAATTTTATTCTACCTTTTATTTATAGTTTGCATTATGTAATGAGTTAAACAATTCTTAAAGTCATACCGACTACAACTGTAAAAAAACAAATAAGCTTCGTGAATGCCTAGACTTCCAAATTACTTTCTTAAAAATAATTTCTCTCTCTGTTGATATAAATTTTAATATTAACAACTCCTTAGGAAGTGAAATCTAGTTTTGTATACAAAAATATTGAAATTTACAAAATATTGCTGATTAAACTGTAAAATCATTCCTTAAACTCATTTATTCAAACATTAAAAAAAAATCTTAATATTACCCAAGAAATGTACGAAAAAAGGTTTTATTCTTAATCTAGCAATATGTTATTTTGATACATGAGTATTTGAATTAAAATTTTAAAATTAACTGCTATATTTAAAAATGAAATATATTGTATCTTCGTGATTTAATTGAAGAAGAATTTTCACAGTAGCTACCAATCTTTACTCTAATCACCCCTTTTACGATGCAATATTAACAGAAAACTAAGAGTATCTACAGAGAATGCTATATATGTTTCACTTTATTAAAAAAAAAAAAACAATATGATAATCTCTGTGAGTTAAAGTGTTTAACCACATCAAAGGAGCCACTCATATGCAAACTGATCATCGATACTTTACATATTAAGGAAGTCATGGGGTTCATATACCTCGATGTAAAGATCTCCAGCAGCGGTGACCGATACGGTGAAGTACGATCACAAACTAATAAAGCCACAAAGAAAAACAAGCACATGCTAATTGAAAGTAAGATCAGGATATACAAGACATGCGTCCAGCCCATCATGATCTGCAGGATGGAAGTGAGAGCCGACACCAACAGGACAAAAAGCCTTCTCAGAGTAGCAGAGATGACAACTCTACGCTCCATTGCAGGCAGAACTCTTTAGATATCGGATCAGAATAAAATATATATAAACAGTTAGGTCTGCCTGCGGGGCTAAAGATATAGTGAGGTGGGGAAGAAGCAGATAGCGTTTTGGAGGGACCATGAGGACCGCGTGGAAGATACGAGGCTTGCGAAAATCATTAAGTCTGGAAACCCCTGCAGCAGAAGACTATCAGGAAGGCCGCCAAAAAGATAAGAACAGCTGGATGTCATAATTCCAGGACAGCCCACCGTCACAAACAGGTCATATAACCTAAACCAAGAGGAAGGAAAAGAAGAAGACCCTTTTATACGTTCAATGTGTTGATTGTATAAACAGCGAAGATATGCCTTATTTTAATAAATACGTATTTACTTGTAGTATGAATAGTATTATATACACAGAGATAAAACTTAAATCTCTCGGTCGATCGATCGAATCGATAAACCACGGAATAATAACTCCATATGTTCGTTTGGTGAGGTGCAAACAATGACGTCTTTGTGACTTAAAATTAAGCTTCGTTTCCTTATACGTGGGTTATTTAAACACCTGGACATGATGTGCTGGAATAATGCGGGATACGCCCTAACTTATTGAATAATGTAAAATATTTATACATAAACGCGTAAAAAATTATGGAGTAAAAAAATGCATAAAAATACTTCTTGTTTTATTATTTACCTTAGACAAGAATGTTAATTGAAGGCATATGGTAACTTCGAAGAAACATTTTAGCTTTTTCAACCAACATTTATATGATAATTCATTTAAAACTTTTATTCTGTGAGATTACACATTTTTTTTGACGTACAAGAACGTAAATAAAACTGACCTTATCTGCTTCTTAAATTTTAAATTATTACATCCTCGATGTTGGCTGCAATATGGAAATATTACATACTAAGAATACCGATAAAACATGCGAAATGGATTGAGAAAAAAATATTGTATTTTAAAAATCAATATGGATATTGTTGAGAAATGTTTTCATACATTTATTCAAAAACAACATTTAAAAAAAAAATGCCTTTGCAAAAACGCGACATGTTTTGCCTTGATAATTGTGACGTCAAGATTCGTGAAGCTGTTCTATTATTAGAACGGTCACAGACAAAGTTAAAAATTTAACCGAATCGTGACGTTTTAGGGGCGTGGCCAATGAAATGATCCGTTTTCGCGGGAATTTAAAATTATAAATTAAAAAATATTTTTTATGCTACTAACAAGTATTTGACGGCATTTCATAAACCCTTATTACTTTTAAATAGTTAAAAATATAAATATTTTCCTACTTTTTAATGAACTCTTTTCCGCATTTGCTCTCGTAGGTTCAAAAATAACGAAGCACTTTTTTTAGACACCACATAATAAACAATGGCTTTCTGGAAGTTACGAGTATGCCTAAAACGATAAGATTTGTAAATTCGAATCAGGAACAGAGCCCCGATTACAATGGGATGTTAACATAATTACCTTTAACTGTCGAAGTAAAATCAAATTTGAGTGCAAAAATGTGTTCCGTGGTAACTTGTAACTAAACACGTTTTTTGCATATTTTTTAATGTGAATATTTTATTTTTCGTTGTAATCGGGGCCCTGGGTTATTTTGGCTTCAAATTAAGCTGTTTTGTAGCGAACAACCGAAACAAGATTCTCAGCCAAAACCGACACTTAGTTAAATAAGTTAAAAGTCATTTCAATACGCCCCAAGCTGAACGTTTTTTTTGCTAAGCCTTACGAGTTCATTTCAGCTCTTTGACTTCACTAAAATCAACAACTGGAAGGATTGAAGAAATATGGATAATAAACATAGGCTTAATGGTAAATGTTACATGGTGTGTAGAGTGGTCACATAAACCAGCCAATGACAAGTCGTCAGCCCCGTAAATGCCGAAACGTCCATATTTCATTCTCTAAAATGTTCTCTATCCCTGTTGTAATTTGTTCATATTACGAGTCTATTAAAATAAGTGTTAAAATAAAATACATAATGAAATAAAAGGTATAAATTTAATGAATTTATTATTTTTATTTTTTATGCGCGTTTTGGTTCTTTATGTAACAGTTATTCAATGTACGCAATATGAAAATATACAAAAAAGCAATACCAAAAAGAAGTTATATAAAGATAAATATGAAATATCTTAGAACTACTAACTAAAGTCAACAAATCACAAATTCAGTCTAGTTTTTATTTTTTATGTTAGCCAATAGAGATACAACATATAATTATTTTAATGGACAACAATTCAATATCTCTGATTGTGCTAATTTGCCACTCGAGTACATACGAATATAATCCGACACATCCCGACTGCAGGTTTAGCCTGAGTTGAAGTTTCGGGAAAATTTTGTCTGAAACTGAAACCGCGGCCGAAACTCGTTTTATTGGCTTAAACTGGCTGTCACTACTATTTTGTTAATTAAAAAATAACTTGTAAATCGTTTTACTCTTCAAACATTCAGCTATTTTTGTCCTGAAATAAAAGTCCGTACTTTTATTTTCATTCTTACTTTACATTTACAAATTTGTATAAATCTGTTTGAATTGGAAATCGGATATAATATGTCACCAAATAAAAATACAACTATGGTAAAAATACACATAAGCATTAATTTGAAATATGTTTCCATGCCCGCGAGTTGTTGTAAAACATTAGGACATCGAAACCAACAGTCATCTTAATTAATTAAATTAATTCGAAGGAGAATTCCAAACACTAAAATAATTTGTCCCTACGACCTTGTTGGTATGTCTGTGGATACATTTTAATTAAAGGCGGTTCATTAATCAAGTTGGTTATTCGATACATTAATTTTATTTTTTTTCTCGATGCACCGATCGAAGATTTAGAAGCCAAATTTACGAGAGAGATCTACGCTCTGAGATAGTGCGAACCGCATCGACCAGTTTCTCTGAAGGTAAATATTTTGTGATTTAGTAAGTGTGTGATTTTAAGTGCGCGGCACAAAAAGAGCATATCTTTATATATATATATAATTCCTCTGTACGTGAGATGTCACCGTACTTCTTCTAAAAGGCTGAACCGATTTACGTGCGGTTTTCAGAAAAATATAAATATTTGCACTGTGCGTGTTTGTAGATATTAAAATCTTCAATTGAATATGTTAAAAAGAAGTTAGGAGCATAAATGTTTTATTCATCGATCTACTAGGGTTGCATTCAAGGAGAATGCATTTGCAAAAAAATGGAAAGATATTCTTTTTTTTTGTTTAAAAAAAGATTGTTTTTGGATGTTTATTAACAGTTTTTGTTTTTTGTGGATCTCAATCAGATTCTTTCCTGAAATTCCTTATAATTTCTACCCATTTATTTCTTTTTATTGGAATTTTGATAACACTAAAATAATATTAAATTTAATGCATTTTTTAAAATCGTACTTTAACATAAGTACACCCCTTTGTTGGTGAGGCGACCGGAGTTTGACGTTTGCAAAAAGAAGGCCATATTTGAAAAAATATTTATTTTATGTTTTGGAATTCAACCATAAACAAGTACCTACTTAAATTCAATATTTTTTAATATGGACAATTTTTAGTTTTGAAATTTAATCACAAACAAGTATCTAGGTACCTACTTATCAATGAAAAAATTTTTGCCAAGGTTCGGGCAGGCAACGTCTGTCGGGTCCGCTAGTAATTTATAAAATAAAAAGAGCTTCTAATACAACAATCATTATTTTTACATTAATTATCAACTCTCGTGTGGCTATGGTGTCACACTAGACGAGATGCGATAATATGACTTGATATATCTCTCTTATTTTTTTAATGATTAAGTTGTATATTTTGTATTGTATTTTCCTAATCGACATTTTAACACCGGATTTGGAAAGCAAAATTTGTAAAACTATGCTGGATTTTACAAAAAATATTTAACCTCGCTACTCGAAGAAGTCCGCAAATGCAGTAATACATCTGATTTAAAGAGAGCACGAAGATAGAACACATAACAAGGAAGACTGCGACGCTGTTCTGTAGCCGGGTTGTGTAAAAATAATTCAGTCAGTTGTTGACAGTGATGGGGGACGCACGCGTGAATTATGAGTGGCGAATTTATGTTTTTTTTATTTTTATAACAGAGATAAATTTTATTTTTATTTATCTAAATTATGGAAAAAGATTTATTAAACTGTTAGAATATTCCGTCTTTTGCGATGTTACATCACCGCGAAGGGATTATTTAACACAGTATTTTAAGAGTTAATCGCCAAAACGTTTTATTACTACCCTTTATTATGTACCTCAACTTAAATAATTTAGAAAATATTTATATCTGTCTTGGGTCCATGAGGGCCAATGTAGGATTTTTTTTCCTTGCCTACATTTTGTAAAGGGTTGATGTCAATTTAAAAATGCTCATATTAAAAAATTACATATTCACATACATATGTGGTAGTGTTTTTTTTTTATTGAAAAGAGTTTTAAAGATCTCAAACAGTTTGTTATAACGTCACAAAATACCTGTAAAATTCCTCAGCCGCAATGTTGTGATTTACGACACTAACCCTTTTAGACCCAATCCACATATATATCAACAGAGATGAAGAACATTTAGCGAGTATTTATTCTGAATTTTAAATACGCTTTAGTGTATCTATTTTACCTAATGATACTCGTATCTATAGGTAGAACATCCTCATTCTTATACTACGTAAATAAGAAATTATCAAAGTCGAGTAAATAAACACAGACTGTAACGTTCTCAATGAAATTCATTCACTCCAAACATCTGAACAAACTAACGCACTTATCGTTAGCATTTTATTTAATATTAAACGGAATTACACATATCTACAAATTAATTACATCAATAACTGATAAATTTATCGATAAAAAACGGGAAAATCGACTCGCATAAATGTTAATGTTATGTACCCGAACATAAGACGATAAGAAGTTATATACCGGATAGATCAGTAATCTTGAAAAATGTTTGTCAGTTTTGTGATTCAACGGTCTTTTAATTATTACGTTTTTTGTTTGTTTTTCTAAGTATAATGTCATTTTTTGCATCTCAGCATCTATAATATCCGGAGTTTATTAGCATTTTGAAATTTACTCGTAAATTTTAAAAAAAGAGTAAAAACTTGTGAGTATATTTTTTATTTTTTAAACATTCGACAAACTTAAAAAATACTGTATGTAAGTCCATCCTTATGGATTGGCAAACATGTATGACAGTAATTACAGTGAAAAAAGGGAAATCTATAAGCGCAGTTACAATTAGGAGGTATAATATAGGTAATGTGCTAAAAGGTCCTAGATATATCTAGACGGCAATTTTTATGCACCAAAATTAAAGAATCTAATATCGTTTCTAAAATTAACGACAAAAAGAATATTTAAATAAATATTTTTTCATGTGAATTTTTGAGATTAAATAAACACCAAAAAATGTGTTTTAATATAATATGTATTTTCTGTATTTTCTTTTTTCATATTTGTTTAGATTTTATATCAGTGCCAAATCCTAAGACCAGTTGCACCAAAATAATAAATGAATTAATTTGATGTTGGTGTGAGTTTCTCAATTTAGGTTCGAATTACTGCTGAATTTGATTAGTTTTTCAATTCAAGTCTCGAATAATACTATATTTAAAACGAAAATCTCATACTCTTTAATCATCAATAAAATTTATTTAAGTATCGAAATATTTGTCTATTTTGCTGTAGAGGTTTTGTGGAAATTGGATAATGTTAATTGAAATCCACTAAAATTTACGTCAAAATCGTTCGTTTCGGATTAATGATAATCGTTGAACGTAATGGATTACGTTATTCATTAGAATAAGGGAATTTGGGGGAAATCTGGTAATAATAAGTAGTCATAAAAGTGAAAATGCCTTACATTATTTGAGCGGAATTAGCGGCGGGTTGCGTGCCTGTCCGTCATTTATTAACTAATGTAACCCATCAAACGATCCCATAATGAAAACAAACAAGCAGTTTAACGGAAAGATTTGATTGTCCGGAATAATAACGTCTTAATTTTGGAGGGAATAATTGAGATTGATAGTTAATCTGCGCACGCGCACAAGGGAGGCTTGTGAACAAGTTTTCAGGATGGGGTGGAGAATAAACAAAATGAAAAAATCTACATACTGTGGATATTATTTTTCTTGTCCTTATCCACCCCTTTGCATTCATCTAATGGTGATATGGCATTAAATTTTTAGGTACGATAATTTCAGTGGATCTCTATCATTTTTGTTACATGATTATCGCTTCTTATGAAATTACGAAATCTTATGGGGAAGAACGGTTTTAAAAAATACTGTTCGTAGTTTGATCTCATGAAAATTCAAATTCAAATCCGGAATCATGAACGTCAGTCAAACGTGTATAATAATTTCATCGACATAATTTATATGCACTTTAAGCAGCCAAATTGAAAAAATAATTTCTTTAATTTACTTTACGTGGACCTTGTAGCGTAAGGTTGATCTTGCTTTTTTAAATATTTGTTTATTGACTGTTGTTAATGTTGAATGCAGAAAATTCAAATTGAAAATTCAAGTTTAATCAATTTACTAAATTTTTTAATTTCTAAAGTGAACTAAATTTTGTCATCTAAAGTATTTATAAAATAAAGAAATCAAGTTAATCGACATTCTGTTCCAGATATTTTTTTTTAAATATGGTTAAAAAAAAATATCATCCGGGTATCTTTTCCACAAGAATATATTTTTAATTTTTAAAATGTTGTCTGTAAAACACCCAGACACTTTCATGAATTTGTCGCTAATGTAGTTAAGAGTTCTTTTGAACATACTTTGTATTTTATAAATGATTGATTACTATCTATAAACCAATCCATAAGGGTTTATTTAGTAAATTGTTATACTTAAAAACGATACAATACATACAAATTTAGAAAGTTAAAATTTAATTAATTTATCAACTGGTAGAATTATTTATAGAATCACTTTGTAAAGCGCCCTTGAGGTATTGTATTTCGAAAATGGCGCCATATAAGTCACCTATAATAATGATAATAATAACCTTAAAATAATAAAAATAAAAAAAATAGGCGTGGGAAAAGACTTTTGCTTACTGTTGTATCCACCAATACCAATAGCCGAATTGGTTCATCGGCACATATCGATCACTCACACATAATTATGATAACAAATTACCCGGAGTAAAAAATCCTTTTAGCACAATAATTAGTATTTGAATAATATGCAATAGCAGTGCAATCAACGTAACCTTTTGGTGTGGCGGCCTGGTTTTGATTGTCTATTTGTTGCTTAGTGAGAAGGTACGTACAAAGCGTGAGAAAATCTCGACGTAAATAATTGGCGCAATATCTTACTCATTTACTCAGTCGATGGGCGTGATAATAAAGGCGCGTTTATATCTACGTAGGTACTATAGTTTAGGGAGCGACTTACAAATGTTGAGTTCAAAAAGTTTTAATTAACGATAAAATAAGAACATGCAAATGTAAATACAGTTAAAAAATATTGATTAATTATGTATTTTCCATTTAAAAACAAAAACAAACCATCACTCTCATCTTATATTTTTTTCGGTCTTTGCATCTATACATCTTCTCATGCACGCACGATGATTATTTCGACTTTTGAAGTGTCTAACTTCAAGTATTTTGGTCGCATGTATTTCTCAGTCTTCCTCGTTTTCTGCATCCATCAACATTCTTACCGAAAATTCTTTTAGCCGTTCTTTTGCTGTCTATTCGCACTACATGTCCAAACTAACGTAACCTCCTTTCATTATTTGGTCGATTATGCTAGTCTCATCCTTACATAATGCTCGGCACCGTATATCGTACATCGTTTTACCACACATTTATTTTATATGATTATATTTGCAGTTTCGTGGTCAATTCAAAAAATTAATAAAATCAAAACCATTATATTATATAAGTGTGTATTATTTTAAATGTCAACAATATTATGTCGTTTCTCTATAGAAAAGTGAAATTGGGATAAAAGCACTTTTGCGAAAAAAGTGAATAATCAAATCTAGACATTAAAGTATTTTTAACATTGCCAAAATTTTATTTTACATTCAAATAATGCACTCATTAGTTTTTCGAACACAAAAAAAATATTGTATTATGTATTCGAAAAGTTAAAAGTCTGGCTGACCACACTACCTAATATGTGAATTTTGTAGAAAAAAGCCAGCCATAGTAAAACTCTGATGCGTGTTGTGTTATTAAGGATTGAATAGATTATTTTATATTTATATATGGTTAATAATTTGTAAAGAACCACATAATTTATTTTTTTAATAACTTAAAAAATATTTTATTCTGAATATATATTCTGTTTTGCAACATATTTTTTGTTACAAAATTTTTAAATTACTAAATTGAAATACTTATGTATTTATCCACTTTAATTTATTTAAGATAATCAGATTTATGTAGGCATTAATCTTCCCATCAGCATGTATACCGAAAGATTTTTCTGGTGCTGTGGGTGTTTTCTGCAAATTTAAAAATGCCGATTTTGTAATCAATACTATTTTCAGAAGGTAATTATTACAGTTTTTTTTATAAAAGCGACCTGGCTGTTTTTAGCAACCCATAGACTTGACCTTACAGCACCCGATAACATGAATTATGTTAAATTATATCTAGAAAACACCTGTATTATATTTAAATTCACAAATCAACAATTTTTGAGACGGGAACAAAAAAGAGGTTTGACAAAACGTCTAAAATTTCACAAAAGCTACAACTTTTTCAAAATATTCTGGTTCACATTTTATTTTTTCACAAACATACATTGAACGCTGTGGATTTAACTTATTTCTGCGTTTAAATCGGTGTACCATTTCAGATTAGAAGTCGGTACGCTTGACGTGGCACGTAATTCTTGACATCTGTGTGAGGTTACCGCAGATTTACGATTCACATATTTGCATCACTTACAAACTCACCGCGCGCTAGCGATGCAATAAATGAGTACAAATTTATGAAGGAAGTAACATTATACTGCGTATTTTAAATCAGGCACTTGAATGCCAATTGAATATTTTTTTCACAAATAGTTAACTTTAATTTATACCAAGAAACGTAACGTTTTATATTTTTTGTTTTTTCTTATCCGTACCTCATAGCGCATAAATCAATTGCAGCGAGATCATTCGTTATATAATAGCAAAAGTCACTCTAACAGTTTGTTCGTCAGTCCAAAGAAACGAAAATTAATATTTTATGTGTACCGTAACATAAGAATTAAACATAAAAGAATAATGAAATATTGTTTAGAGATCAGCTAAATGGAATCAAATTGATGTACTCGTATAATTATAATGGATAACTGATGCAGCTCCATTTTCATAACAAAATACTACAATTAATTTAAAACATGAGTGTTTTGAATTCCATAGAGGATTAACCTGAATTTATTTTCTTGTATTTTTTTAAAGGTAATAATGATGAAACATGCGTAAAAAATAAATTGTGTATATTTTTCGATACAATTCAACGTGCATTATGGACATACCTTTAATCATAGATTTACACAGAGTATGTCAACTTTTTATTTTATTTTAAAAGACCATTGTTAGTTGTGATTTATTCCAAATAAATTATTCGAAAAAGTAAGAAAAGAATATTAAAATAAGTCGATTTTGCTATTTCGGCAGTAAAATATTATGTTATATTCCCGACACATGCGTATGTATGAAATGTGGCATTCCTTGAAAATTAAGACAGGTTGAATAAATCCCGATGTCTGAGTTTTCTCAATCCCACATTTATTTGTATTTTTTTTAAGAAGTCGGTATCTAAGCTATAATATGTATATATATATATAAGCTTGTTGGTGTGAGCATATAATAGTTTTTGATTTTGACATCTGGTCGTGTATTGGTAATTGAGGAAAAAAGGAGTGATTATCGAATTAACGCGTAAGAAATTGACATCGGTACAGGACCCCATTAAATTGACTAATTTTAGTGTAAAATATTAAAAATCAAAATGAAAAGTATAATAAAATGAATAAAGGGGTTGAAGCAGTTGGAATATAATTTTCAAATGTGTTTAAGTAATTATGAATAATTTTGGCAGAGACACGCAATTAAACTTATCAAAGGTTGTTTTCTAACGACCTGATTTAACCTTGTTTTTGCTAGTTAAAAGCCTCAGCACGTGTGAAGAAATGATTATGAATAATTATAATCTAATAATTACGAATAATGTAAATTACTAACGAATAAATTATTATAAAAATAAAACTTTGTTATTATGCATTGTTTTTCCTTACCGTTTCATTTCAGTCAATAAAGTTTGTTAACGAAATGTTTTAAATAAAATAGTTAACCGATGATGCCCAAGTCAAAAAAAGGACTAAAGATCAAATTCAATTGCATATTATCTTATTTATATAAAATTATTACTTTTATCAAATTCATTGGCAACATATTGGAACTGGGTTGTGGTCTCGTAGTAGTATTGTGGACTCAAGGACCAAAGGTCCGAGGTTTAAATCCCACTCTACGACTTTCAGGGAATGGTGTGAAAATTAAAACATTTGAGTAAATTATAAGAACTCGAGTATTTCTTTAAAAAAATAATATGCTGTGGTTATTTTATGGGCTAAGGTTTTAATTTAGAAAATAGTGAAAAGGTTTGCGGGTACGTGGTAGTAAATCCAACTTCCGGATGACCGATAATTGAACCCTGTTTTAGCATTACTTGATATCTTTATATAGTGGTGAGTTATTTACAATTCGTTGAAAATTTTCTCGAGACTAATATACTTACTTTACTTAAAAGAACGTTTTTGTTAAATAAAAAATATAGAACAACTTGGTTAACCTTTTATATTAAAATGTAAAAATAACAATTTCGTTCCAAAAAAAAAAAATTCCTGTCCTGTCGTTTTCATAAGTAAATATTATTTGGTTAAATCAACCATTCAGTAGATATTTAGAAAGAATATAATAGAAAAGGTAAAAAATTCCTTTCTTAGATAACCTCAACGCGCGGTCACGCACTTTATTCGCGAATTGCAATTTTAGACGACTAAATTTATATAATAATGAGGAAGCTCAGTGCGACAGAAATAAAATAAAAATTGTTTTTCTTACACCCGGTAAAATTAAAAGCGTTTTATTGTAAGGCAGCGTATTTAAAAATGAATTTAAAAAAAAATCATTTGAATAAAAATTAACTACGTCACAAGTTCTTCTAATTCAACAAATGAGAAAATAATTACAATATTAAAGTGTAAAAAAAATAAAAATATTAGGTAGGTACAGTTAGATTGAATTATAATTATTATTTTAAATTGTTGTGATAGATTTCCAGTTTCCAAAAAGCCCATCCACCAATCAACAGAAGTTACCGACTAGATCTTGTGACGTCACTCACCGAGATTTTTCAAAATTATGAAACTTTAATAAATCAAAGCGCTGATAAAACGATATGTAAGATAAGATTTTTTAAAATTGTTTAGTTTGATAGATTATTAAATAAAAATATATAAAAATACATCTGAAACTTCCTCACGAGGACTTAAAAAAATATCTGATCAAAATAAAGAATTCAGTTCTGTGTGTGAAATTGAACCAGAACCAAAAGCTTCGACGAGAGTTTCTGACTCTATAGCTACTCTCAGGTAAAAATGTAGCAATGCATATCCTATGCATATGGGTGCGTACAAAGAAATGCAGAAAAAATGATGCCCTCGTCTCAAGGACTTTTATTAAGTTTTCTTTATCATGGTTCACAAACAATAAATACGACATGGGTATATTTGTCACAATTTATTATGTTTGGATATTGTTATACGTGAACACAACATGCACACAAATAAGTAAAAAAAAGTTCATAATTTTCTACCTACAGAAAATACATTTTAGTACTCGTATTTTTTAAAAAGTATCGAATAGTTGAACGGGTTAAAAGCACCGCCCCTTTCTATGATCACTGTTTTTTGGGAGAATACCGAAACCAGTAGAACAAAAATACAATTTCTTTTAAATTTAATGTGCAACTAAAGTATTACTTAGCGCTAACTATTTTTTCTGTGAACTTAAATACTTCCCTATTTTTTCTGTATTTCTCGAATCCTTGAGTATTATTATTTGTCACGAAAATTACAATTCGCTTATTTAATTCGATATTTCAGTTTTTTTAATTTGTAATCTAGAATATTGGATTAATTAGGAATTAATGAATTGTTTTCAATATTGTTAAATTCGTCAATTTATATGTTTAAATGTATGTAAATACATTTAATTAAATGGCAGGGCTTATTATAAATTATCATTTTTTCTCTGTGAATAAGTATTGTAAACAGTATATGTGTTTGTATTCCTAATGCCATAAAATAGAGTTGTGCCTGTTATAATATCATGTAGCGAAAAGATTATTTATTTTTAATTCAATGTGAACATTTAACTTTTCATCTTTTTCTTCTTTGAGTCTTCTTCGAGTCTTTTTGCAACTGGTTAAATTGGTTTGCCCAAAAATTGGACAGTGGTGTGTTTGCTTTTAACCGTCTGAGGGCCTTACTCATTAACTTGGTATAACGTTGCGCTTAGGCGTAGTGGAAGAATACAGATGCAAATATCATCCTTATAACAGTGGTTTAGTAAGGATGGTATTCCCATCCTTATTTTCCCACTAACCTAGGCGCAAATTTATACCAGGTTTATAAGTAAGGTCCTCAATTGGATTAAAAATTTGTTTGCACCAGTTTTTAGTTGTGGTGAAATGCATTCCAAGTCAATTCCTTTCACGTGGGAATCGAAATGAGAGATCAAAAATTAATAACAAATTGTATGGGAGGCTGTGTGGCCGAGTCGGCTCTATTTACAGCGGTACAGCAACTTGTACCGGGGGAGGGGAGGTAACAAGCGTGCTCTGTAAACATATTGCGCCACGGCCGCAGTTAGCCCGAATTAAACATAATTATCGCTTCGAGTAAGGTTAAAAGGTCGTGAATTAACACAGGTACGGTTGTAAAATCATATTTTATTTATATTTTTTTATAATAATAAAATTGAATTGTTGCAGTTTTAACGGCTTTGATTTTACACATATTTTAGGTTCAATTAGCAGAATTTCCAGGAGCTTAAAAACTAAATGAATTCGTTATCATATAAGCATTTATTTATCATTGAGTTTAATTTTCACCATTGAAAGTTAAAGCAATGCCAATGTGTCTTATATTATATTTATTTATTTTACTTTTTGTACATAATGATAACTGTACATTGGTGATCTTATTGCCAAATGACAATTCATTCCATTCAACCAGTGAAATAAAAGTTATTCTTTTATAATTCGTGTTACAAAGCATATTTAATAGAAAATAAATATAAAAACGTTAAAGATATATGAAAATAGAAATAACTGGATTTCTATTTAAAATACCTTAAATCAATACTATTACTTGAGGGTAAAAAAGGAAAAAAACAGGAAAGAGAAAAAGAGAAGTTTCTTTAGACGTGATTTATTATTTATTTAAACCGAGATACTGTAGTAACGTATTTGATGGTGGATGGGAGATCAAAGACACGGTTCCAAGGTCCGGGATTTGCATCCCACTCTACTACCCCAACTTGATTACCATTTTCTAATAGTAAGTTATTTACAACTCGTTTAAAATGGCCCTCAAAATATTTGGATAAATCAACAAATATTTCATGTTTAAAAAAAACATAGACAGAAAAAGAAGAGTGAAGGAAATGTGGATGTTCAAACATGAGTAGAATGGTGAATGCGACAATGTGTAAAGTGGCCACGTAAACCAGCAAATGACAGGTCATAAGCCCTGTTATATGTTAAATAATAGTAAATATATATCAACAATGTTTTGAGGATGTCCAAATGTTTGTAGGGAGACTGGATTTCCTCCCTGGGGCGTTATTTAAGTCTTCACTTTTTGGAACAGAGAGGGAAAACCACTTTGAAAATGAAATATGGAAGTCTAGGCATTTTTTTTGGCACCATAACAGGCCAGGAATCCCAATTATAGTGGTGAATTGCCGTACAGAACACTCTGAATTGAGAAAAATCATATTTTGATTTTTGTGTTCTCATCGAGAATCGAGCCCGGAACCTTCTGTGCGTTACTCAAGTGTCTAGCCACTACACTTCGGAGGCCGCCTACATTAATATCTAGACATTAATGTAAAAACTTCCTTGTTCCCTTCTTAAAAGTATTTTTCTTCAGTGTTTCAACAAATTTGGATGAAAAAATATTTTTTTTTATTTCTTCAAGGCCTGTGAATACTTTTTTCTTATAATTTATATTCGAAATAAAATTTAGATTTGTTTATCTTCAAATTTCAGATGTATTTTAGTCATTTCATTCAATTTGGTAGTATTTTAGATTCAGAATATTTTCACGTCAATAAAAAATATTTTTAAATCTGAAAAGTCGATCTCAGCCGAAGTGGGTAATTTCTTTTCCAAATGAATAATTTAAATTATTTGATGGACGTTCATCCAAAAACAATGCGGAAAAAAGTTCTTACGTGATTAAAATCAGGATTTTGATTAATGTCTCTTTATAACCTTTCAACACGTTTGTAAATAAATAAAGAAATAACGTATCGTGTTATGGCTTGAAAAACAATAAATTTTGGGAATAAAAATGCAGAGACGATCGTGTCAGCTGTTTAATACGAGACTCAAGATATAACTTACTCACGCTAACTCATTTTTTTCGGGGAAAAATAAGAATTAATTGCATTTTGAGGGAAACGCTATTATCGCTATGTATTAAATAAATTTTATTGGGAGCCATTATAATAATGAACTGGTTACGAAGTAATTTTGATTGATTCGTTTTTAAAACACGGTTTTTTTATGGCTGCTTTTATGTCTGTATTTAAATAAAAAAACGCCCATTACATCATTTTTTCGGATTAAAAAATTTGCTGTCAAAATTCGTAAGTAGGAACCTAGGAAGGTCCTACAAAAAAGCGTTTTATTTTATTATACAATTCGTAATTAATGCAAATTAATATTAAGCTAACAATATTTAAATTCGTAATTTGTTTAAATATAAATAGATTGTTTTGCTTTGATATAAGGAAATAATATTAATTGCTGACTCATTGATCGGAGGTTCGAGGTTCGGACCCCGTATTATTACAACTTGGTTCTCATTTTATATTAATGAGTTATTTATACTTTTAGACAATAGTCCCCGAAATTGAAATATTTGGGTGAACCACAAGATCGCAAATATTGATCTTGAAAAAATAGCCACTTGAGTTAAAACCTCTAAATTTATTAAATTATTATAAAATACTGCAAAAAAATCACTTTATTTTGTGTTACGGTAATTTGTTTCGGACACAATGAAATTTTATACTAATTTTTAAAAAGAGTAAGTCAATTTTCCTGCGTGTTGAACACGAGATTTAAGCATTTATTGTATTAATTACTACTATTTCTATTTACAATGATAAAATTATTTAAAAATGATCTCCAATAACCAAAGTTGTTTTATTTAAATTTAGAAAAAAAAATAATAACAGGGAACCTCCTCGCCCCGAAACGCGGGAGCCAGTAAACCACATGCCGGAAAGTATTGTTTTTTTGCGACGGTGATCGCACTGCGAATTAATTTCGGAATTATTTTGCTAAAACGTTTTTTGTCGACTTCGGAAATTAATAAATAAATGGGCTAACGAACCCTCGACTGGGGAGGGATATTCTTCAACAGGATGTAAGATAATTGGGGTGAAAAAATCCTAAGAGTCAAAATGGAGTAGGTTTGATAATTATTGCGGTCACAATGAGAACACATCTTTTTTACTACGGCGCCAGACATAAGCGCGGTACGTCTTTGTACTGGCAACAATTAGAAGAAAAAAACATTAAAAAAAACAACAAAAAAAACAAAAGCAAAATGACTGAGTTAAATACATCGGTAGTACCTATAGTATAGTTAGAAGGTTTTCACTATGACCTAGTCGGATATCAAACTCACGATCGTATAATATTGTAGTCGCGTACACTGCATAAAACTTTAATTTGTAAATGCGGCTTTCGTAGTTGGGCTGAAAAACTTGCAACGCGCAGGGTAGTTTCGGGTCCGATTCCCGGCAAAATTCCAATAAACAATTGATTTTTCTCAAGTTTTTTGATGCAATTATTTTTTGCTTCAATTGACTTATTTACTATTGGTGCAAAAAAGGAGGTTTATTTAAAAAATATTTACAAAGGGTGGCCGCTTCAAGTCGATAAATAACAGGTACCTACCGATAAGAGTATTTTGTTGACCGTTATGTTTTAATATTTTTTTAACTAAGCAATACTTATAGTAAGAGTGCGTGAAACAGTTTGGCACGATTATAAGATAGATCGTCAAAGTTGCATGGCTGAAAGTATATTATTAAATAAAAATATAAAAATACGGCAACATATTGTTGAAAAACCTCTTCGCGTGATCGGGCGACATGATATTTACGCCGATTCGAGGAAGATAAATTAAAAAGCTAATTGCAATCGTAACATAATTATTTAATACCACATAATAGACATCTATAAAGGTGATGCCGTGTTGGTAATAATGCCAAAAAACTCATTCGAAATCAAATCGCCCAGGGATTAAAAGGGATCTAAGTCATCCAGACCTTTTTGAATCAATGGAGTCTGATTTGAAGGAAAACCTAATTATGTTCTAAGACGTGTAATGTGTACTATTAAAATAATTTCGTGCAAGATAATTGAGGACTCGACTTTAATCATTCCTTCGTGAATATGCTGTAAATACTATAGTGTAAAATTCCGATCGTGGGCGCTGTTAAGTGCTGAGGTATGCATGTCGTTACGGAGCTACATCTAGTAGCTGTAGTTGAACTGTCGACAGATTTTGATTACTAAAAAAAATGGAATCATGGCTTTATGTTTGTTTGAAGTAAATGTGGAACATTCCGAATTTGAAGCAGTGTAGTGCGCTTTAAACATGATAACTGCATCCTTTCTTTATTGTGTGTTTTTTCGTGTTATAATTGAAAATTCAAGTGGAAAAGCTTTTTTTTAAAAAGTTTTTTTCGTTTTATCAATACAATTAATGGTACCCAGGTGGTTAGAGACACAGTGTTTTTTTAATGTTATTTTACATTTTAATTTTGTATAGGTATTTTATTTATATACTGTATGATATTTAAGCGTCGTAGTGTATTTTTCATTACTCCCTTCTAAAAATAATGTAATTTGTTATTTACAGCAAACTAGAACCAACGTATTAAGGTCAATTTAATTGTTTATTGTTTTGTGTTTTAGAGAAGGCAATGTAAGCCGTGTATAAAAAACTAAAAAATAAAATTAAATAAAATGGTACATATTTTGTAACTATTGATTTTGATAACCGTTAGATTAACAATGTGCGAAATGTTTTTATTTTAATTCTGACACGTGAATGAGAAGGTCACGGCTCGAGGTAATCACAGGGATATAATGAGCTTGGATGTTTTTCAAAAATTGATGTTAAATGAAAATAATAATAAATGAACAACCGGTGCGGCCTAATAAAGTATGGAGAAGATACAAAAAAGATTTCGCCCGGGGCCCGCAATTAAAACTTGGCGTACAAATTGATCGTCCCCTTTTTGTGTCGATTCTTCAACTTTTGCAATATTATTGACGTTTTTCTGTAAAATACAAAACAAAATATTTTTAAATTTTATTAAATACCCTTGTAATATTTTTAACTGGAGTAAAAATATTTACGAAAAAAAATCTTACATATCTCTAAAGTTGTGTGAGATACAACTATCAAGATTTTTTACAATTGATGTACTGTTCCAGCAAATGTCCTAGAAAATCTATTCATAGGTCAGCATTTGATCCAGGTAGAGTAAAAAATTATTGAAATACGGCGCAGCCCAAATGCTAGGTTCGGAGATTACGCCTATGACGAAGCCGGCCGGTCTTTGCCTGGAACCAATTGCTTTCACAAGTGCGAATCATTGGCAGTCTCAATCAATTCAGTTTTCAATTAAAATCGCATTTCTTTCGTTTATCGTACCCCCATTATAAAAATCATCATCTTTTAAACACCCAGTGATGCATAAGGCACTGCATTAATTAACCAAATGTAGTGTTTCGAACATCTATTACATGAGGTTATTATTTGCCAACCCGGCAAAATTCAAAATCTAAAAAAAGTGACATGTGAATTGGAACTTATTCAAAATACAATTGTTTACGGTAAAACTAACGTAATCAGTTCAAAATACTGATTTATTTGTCAGAATCTGACAGTTAAATTATTGTGTTTGTTTCAATCATAGCAATCTCTATTTAAGTATTGTAAAGTTGGCGATCTCCAAAATTAATTTGATTATTTGACTATTCTTTTCTGACACAATCAAGATTATTTTATTACTAGTTACACATAAAATATTCACAGGTAATAATAAGTTGAAGCTATTATTGTATCAGGCTTTTGTAAGTAATTCAAAATAAAGGAAGATAGATTTTGCCAGGTTTGCAAATAGCATCTTCACACGAAGGTAAGCTTACGCTTCAGGTGTCAGTCCGACAATGAAATATTGGAGTTCAAAAAACCTTTAAAATCAATATTTCTTGAGTCGAAAACACTCGTTCAGGGTATTTTTTAACCGCCTAGACAGTAAGCATATTCATTTGCTTTTTTATTAAAAAACCTATTTCCTGAATAAAATTAAATTGATAATGTTTGGAGAAGAAGTTTGAGAGTCCTTGGTGGCACTTAATAATCGGGCAGTTGAGAGATTGATGCGCCATGATCAATACGGCCCAAATTATCGTCTGATTTTGTTATAATATTGATTAGTGAAAAACTCGGCGAGACTTTATAATTTCAGACCCGAAAAATTTCTAGAAAACGGTCCGCTTAAATAAACTTCAAGGTTAGACTGTTTTATAAATTAGTAAACAAAACACGATTAATTAACAATGCAATTAAATCACTTATTAAATGTTTAAATAACATCGAAACTAGGGATTTTTTTTAGAAATTAGTTTCATAAGGATTTTATTCGTCGAAAAATATTACTCTGATATTTGGATTTGTGCAAATCTGCATAAAACTGTTTTTCTCTTATGAGCTCTAAAAGCTCAGAGTAATGATTCGATAGATAAGCTATTTAGCTCTATTGCATAGAATAAAAGCTTTCAATTTTTTAAAACGTTTAGTTTTTAGTTTCACAACAAACATGTAACGAAAGAATTCATATGGCGCTTGTTATTCTCAACCTAAGTACCTACAGCCCGTTGTATTGCTGTAAACTGTAGCGAACTTCATGGTTGATAATCATAGAATAGTTTTTGTCGGTATGGGCGACTCTATTAGTCAGTGGCATCTTATTACCTTCTCTAAGGTTTAAAGCCTTGCAAACATCTACACTCAAACCAAAAATAACTTTTAGAAAGGAATATGGAGATAACGGCGTTTACAGTGTTTTTTGGCTTGTCGTTGGCTAGTTTCAGTGATACCTTACACGTATCCATAATTCTGAAAAATGAAGAAATAAGGATGTTCGAACATAGGCAAAATGATGAAAACTTGTCACTTAAACCGGCCGTTGACAAGTCATAAGCCTTGTAAATGCCTAAACTTATTTTTTCATATACGAAGGTAATTTGTATATTTTTTTCTTCTGTATGAACACCTCAATGGGCACAAGCCGTGTCGAGGCATTTATATACATTATTCAATTTTTGTATTTAGTTGTATTAGTACCTAAAACAATAAAGCAAGTGAAATAATATAAGGTAACCATAATTTATATATTTTATTTTAATTGAATAAAAAATGTATAAAAATAGAAATAACGAAAAATCGTAAAAAATATTTTTTTTTTTGCATTTTGCATTCTCCCATGAATAATATAAATAAAAAAATATTTTTATCTAACTTCTAATAATTCTTACAAATGATTATTTTGTTTTTAAGAAGGTAATTCACATAATATGTGTCAATTGGACGTCGTTACAACATTGTTAATACATCGTTTTAAATAAATACTTACTACATTAATGTATTTTACAGTAACCATCTCGCTAATTAGAACATATAACTTCATAATGAACTTATCACACTTTGAACCGATTTTCATATGTGCATATTTATTAAGTATCGGCTTCGATTGCCAAGATAATTGAATTAGCCAATACTCTAATAGGTTTAAATCAACAACAATAAAAACCTCCTTTTCAGCTTAAAGAGCAAGTCTTCGGTCACGTATTGAAATAAAAAAATACTTTTACGTGTTCGAATTACCTTGTAGAGTCGAATCATGTTTTGGATTAAAAAAATAATGTATTCTTTCACACACGCGGACAAGGTGTTAAAAAGTTAGATAAACTTGAAACTTTGCAAAAACAAACACTTACAAGAGATAACAAAGTGTTTTTTTATTTTTTATTTTTTTATTTATTCATATTTTTCTCTAACAAACTATAATTAATAATACAAATAATGTGTCCTCACTGGGGTTACCCATGCCAAGAACACTTAACAATATGCTTTTTTGAAATGTTTTTACATTAAAGAATAAACAAAGAAGACTAACTTAATAAACAGAGATAATTAACAAAATGTTCACTGTTTTTAAAACTAGGTATAAACTCGTATGTACATCTATATTATTTATATAACAAAACGCACAATGAAAACAAAAAAATCTAACATAAACTATACACTTGTGGTGCGGTTGATTCAATATTGGTTTGGGCGAATGAGACAATCCATTTTACTTCTACCTAGCTTCACTATCCATTTTTTTATAGCCTTTAAAACATTTTCACATTAGTAATTGTTATAATAGATAGTGGAAGTAGGTTATAGATTTAAATCAAATAATACTCAAAATCCCTTTGTCCAAAAGTGGTATTAGTTTGTATTTGTTTAAGTTGTCTTTGTGTTGAGGATCTAGTGATTATATTATTTGTTTGTGACGTATTGTGGGGTTATGTCTTTCATTTGAGTAAGAGTAGTTTTTGAATCTGTAAGTGAGTATCGTTTTAGCGTATAATTGTTTTGGTGTCATAAGTTGTGATTTGTGGAATGTTTCTTCAGTAAATGTCTGTATCGGGACTCCGAATACTATTTTAACAATGGATTTTTGTGCAACAAATACAATATTTAAAACTGTGTCACTCGCACCACCCCAACCGATTATACCGTACCCCGAAATTGATTGGCACAATGCAAATTAAATCTTTAAGAGTTCCTGTACGTTAATTATATTTCGAATTGTTTTGAATATATGCTTTAGTCTTTTAAGTTTGTTAGTAATATTTTCAATCTGCTGTTTCCACTTTAAATTTATATCAATAATAACTCCCAAGTATTTGACATTGTCTGTCCTATCCAATATAAATTAATTTAATACATTTAATCATGTTATTCCACAAACTTAATGCCGATCAAGTAAATAATATGATTTGTTTGTTATTTTGATTGGACCTGGAAAAATTTTAATAATTTTTTTTCGATGGTTGAAATTGTTTGTTCATACATATATTTTTTTAAAAGCTTCCACCTTAACACGTTTTGCACTTTATTCTCATTCGTTTCATGTGCGATGCGGTTTAATTATTTCGTAATTATCACTTTCGTGTATAGTTAGTAATATTAGTCACGAATATCAAATTAAATTCGAAAACTCTGATAATTCCCGTTTATTAAAGAAACACGGAATTAATGCGTCCATAAGTACCTGTTCATGAAAATCATGTAAATTAATGTCTACAAATTAAATTACTATACACACACTATTTTATATTATGTAGATACCAGTGGCGAACGGTGATTTTATTTACTGCAAGATATAAAAAAAGATCACTTATTTGTACCTACATAAGGTACAAAATATAATGTAAGTTATATTATACACTTTAAATTGCTATTTTTTCTGTGGTTCTATGCGATACAACAACTCTCATCTATGAAATCAACTCAAACTACCTAACTTCGTGATATATTATATTGTGTAGCTATATTATCTATTAATTTAACACATAAATTTTATAATTCAGTCAGTATTAGGTATTTTCATAACGATTAAAATGTCAACTGACCGATTTGTTCTAGAAATAAATAATGCCAAAAACGGCCGCGTCGAGCGCCACGTGTGTTGCGAATCATATGTAAAAAAAAATCACAAACGATTTTTTTTGTGTTTTTGTGGGAATTGACTCCGGAACCTTCCGTGTGTGAGTCAAGCGTCTAAGTCATTAGGTACACCACGGAGGTTGCCAATTTGTAACGAAAACCAGCAGCAAACATAAAGAACTTGAAGTGAGGCTAGAAATAGCAGGCGCCGCGTTTAATCGTATTAAAACTGTCTATAGTTCGAATAATCAATAAATCCTCTCAATACTTTTATTGTTTCTAGACTGGCAACTGAAACCTGTAATAAAAATGATTTTAATACGCTGAAATTGTTCCAATGTAGTGTCCTACACACCACTTGGATATATAAATTATGATGTAAGTGATATTACCTAGCTGTATTGTATTAGGTCCTAGATTGGCAGGTAGAGCAATTTTATTTATTTGATTTAATTTTAAAAGAAAAACAAAATACCAATAAAATTCCTATTTTGAAACACTTAAAACAATTGTGTGGGATTAATAATTACTATACTCCTTGCTTCGTCTGTTGATTAAACTTGTTGCTGTAATTGCAGAAGTCAACATATCAAATAAACAATTTAGAAATAGTATATCAGATGGGAAAACCGATTTGTTACCAAGTATTAGACATAAAATGTCATTCGTTTTAGAGTTATGATATTATACCATGGATAAGTAATCGCTTTAGATGTTTATATCAGAAATTAATTAACTATGTTTATGGGCGAATTGAAAGAGGAAAATTTATGAAGCAAAGACTAATAACTTTTCAACAGTATTGTCATTCGTTTTCTAGTTCAGTATACGAGTGTATTTAATAAATATATAGTGTGGCTGTTCTGCTTTTATGCAAAAATAATACCACTGCGTTTAGAAACTGTTGAAGTGCTGAAGGCAGTAATCTAATAAAAAGTACGATTTCGGTATTTTAAAACGCCTCTCTTTCACAATCGCGCGAATAAAGAATTAAAGTAAATAAATGCAAAATAAAAACAATGATTTTTAAGGCATTTCTGATAAAAAAGTTTTATATACCTAACTAAAACATAATTACTTTTTGGCTGACAGATTACGCCTCTTGAAATTTAAACTAAATTTTTGTTCATTTGTTTTGTATAAGGACAAAGTATTTAATTCAACTTTGTTCAATTGATTTAAAAAACAATTAATAGGACAGGAAAGTTGTTAAAGAAAAAACTAAAACTTAAGTTTTTTAAAAAGAAATACAAGCATTTTAAATCACAAAAATTTGGTACTTTTATTAAATTCCGGGTTTAATTTATTGTGCCTTCAACAATCGTTTAAAAAAATGAAAAGTGTTTAGGTCGAAACCTTTTTTATGGGATTGGATCAAGCGTTTTTAACTTAATAAATCACAGTAATATTTATTTTATTTTTGCACCACAACAGGCCAGGAGGTCCAATTACAGTGGTGAATTACATCACAGAACATCCAGGCTTGAGAAAAATCACATTTATTTTTTTTGTTCTTACCGGGAATCGAACCCGGAACCATCCGTGTGTGAGTCAAGCGTCTTGACCACTGCACCACGGAGGCTGCCTCATCATACATGTGAGAACAGAAGAGTTACTTTACTTAAACAGCAATAATATACCAATTAGTTACTTTCCGTAGAGGTAGAATCTTTATACACAGACATAGCTTTCTCTACATTAATGCATTTTGTCAAGACAGGTCTGTTTTTAAGTACTTCTATTTCTGTGTTACTGCATCCATCAACATTAGGTAGGTACGCAAATCTTTTACCGGTTTTTTCGTCCATTCGCTCTACATGTCCGAACTATCGCTGCACATCATTATTACTTTTTATAACAAATTGTGACATTTTGTGCACCTATTGTAGATATTTTTGTTTATTTGTCTCTCTTAAATCCTGGGAATACATAAATGATATCAAACATTAAAAAACACGAACTGAAATGACCTCTACATGTGAACTTAGAATATTCATGATTTCAATTCAAGATTAATGCGATAGCTTTGATAAATTATAGCTTAAGTGATAGTACAAACAACTAATCGATTGAGTGTGGGAAGTACGTCAAGTACTTTTGTATTTGAATTGATTTTCAGATTAAGTGATTATCCACTGAATTTAATTTAAAATCATTTACATTTTGAGTAACTATAAATCAGTGATCTACATTATATGCGATACAAACAAACCGCGTAGGAACCATTATCATCGCACATTTTTCACCATTTCAAAAGCTATATAACTGTTAATTCTGGATATGTTTTTATATTTTCGAAATTTGGGGTAATGATTAGTAAAATTTTAATATTACAATGTTTTTTTTAACAAAATGTTATGTAAAAATTCGGCAACTAAAGCGTAAATGAAAGATTAATTTTAAAATGTACGTTCAATTAATATCAAATAGAGCTTTCTCACATTTTTTTTATTTTTATTTTTAAATAAGCTAAATTTGGTACCGGTACCTTTTTACTGACATATTTGATAAATTTTTACCAAAGGTTTTAAATTTGCGTATTTTTTATTACCCAAAAACTAGACGTTCCACACCCTATAGGACAAACGGTATGTATTATGTTATCGTACCATACTTATGGGCAGTGTTCGACTTTCATATTTTTTTACGAAGAATTTCTTATTCACTGTTGCAATATTTGCTCATCTACCTACCAAAAACAAACATTCAAATATTTATTTAAAATAAATAAATTTATTATTATATTATGAAAGCATTTACGAAAAAAATGTAACTAGACAAAACCCCTAAAACGCAAAAAATATCCAATCTATTTTTTTGTTTAATGAAATTTCCCAATCAAACATGGCCATTCGACAATTTAATATGCAAATGTATTCAAAAATATTTAATGGTAAATTGAGTTTTTAATTAAAATATCTTACCTTAAGGTGGAAACTGAATGTTCCCTGTTAAATTGTTGAGGTCAATTTGATCAATCGCCGAATTTAAAAGTCAAATTCGGCCTTAATTAATGCCCCATCGGGTAATCAATCAAAGATTTATGATTCCCGCATCACGTTATGGCGAAGATATGTCCATATTGCGTCGGAAAAAATATGAAACGATCGGATGTCGAAAAATTCCATAAAAATATGATTTACATCACTTTGTGTTTCAATAAAATTAGTTTCTTTTCACAAAATACATTGACACGGAAAAAAATTGGGAAGTTTTCGTGTTTCTTATTTCTTGTGGCCTTGACAATTCGATATGGACGAAAATATTATTGACTTTGTAACAGTGAATGCACACTTGCCACCTTAGTAGAAGGGCTGATTTTATTAGTTTTGTGTAACAAATTATAGAAACATGTTACTTTTGGGGTAGTAATAGAGTATCATCGTTGGCTGCATATAAGTGAATAATTCAAATGAAATTAAATGCACAATTCTATGTTATTTTCAATACCAGTGCATAAATGTAATACGTATGCATAGTTGTTGATACGCACACACCTTTGTATCAACACGCATTCACAATATACACACACATATGTATATTCACATACCCACACCTATTTGCAAACACGCACACACTGACTCAATTACTACACTTACACACACTTAATACTATCTAACTTAGAGTATCATCACGTGGAACTACCGCTTTATTTATAAATAATTATAAATAAAAATACACATCCATTAAGAATATTAAATATATGGTTATTTACGTTAGGTATATGTTTATTAATAACCGGGTTGTGATCCCGTGGCTAGTTTCGCGGATTCGCGGGTCGGAAATTCGAGGTTCGAACCCTTCTCTACCACAAGTCGATTACCATTTTTTAATAGCGAGTTATTTGCTCGTTGAAATTGGTCCCCGAAATCGAAATATTTGATGATCGAAATACGCTGCACTTGGTTTACCGATGCAGTACCCTGTACACCATTGGGTGCGGCAAGGGGAATGGTGATGGTCATGATGTTCATTAAAAATAAATATTACATAAACAACGACGACCGTTTATCTGTTACAAAATGATGGAATTAACAACAATGTCAGTAATTTCGCCTCGACTATCGCGGCCGAGTGGTGCGGTGCGGCGGGTACTCCGCATACCCTGGGAGGCTGTTCGTGAAATTCATGTCGATAATAATTCTACGATGGCAGAAATGAAATATGTCTATTTAATTTACGGTCTCAGTAAATGGACGTCGATTCGTGCAGATGCGGACTTTATCAGTGAACGAGTAGGTAATGAAGCGCCCGTACTTACCGACACACCAACAAGTGCCTTTGTTTATCGAGTTGGCGTTTATTTTGTAGAACTTCATTGTAGTTAGGAACATATCTAACACTGATTTGAGTCTACTTATTTCATTATTTTTCTTGAGAAAATCAGTATATAAATACTTATTGTTTCTGGCTAGTATTACCAAGAATGGTAAAAACCATAATAAATGAAAAAAAATATATATAAAGAAAATCAGTATTAAAAAGAATAATTTGATGAGTGTTATGTTAAAAAGTAGCTACTCACAGTAAATAATTTTAGGTTTTTTATATGATATAAACTTTTGAATCTAACCAATTCACCAAGAGTTGCTTTTTATTATATATTATTGAGGTCTGAGATGGGTAATATTTAAACAATTTAAACTAAACGGAAAAGAAAAAAAAATGTAAAATTCAAATAGCCGCTTTTAAACAGATACTTATAATTTTGTTTGTCAATAAAAGAATAATAAAAATTATTGAATAATGTTTCGCGTCGGTATGTCCAATTTTTATAAGAATTTATTATGACAGAGAGAAAAAATATTATTATTCTTTTTTTATTTCAAAATACCAAAATGTACAAAAACACAATTGTATTCCCATGAGTTAGCAAACTCATTCTGGGATTGATACAATTAAAGATTATCAGATAAAAATAAAAATACATTTAGTTGAACATAATTAAAACAAAAATGGACATATCTCGGAGACCTTTTTAAAAACAAATTATTAATTAGAAGGGAAAATTAAAATATAGGCATAAACAGCAGAATGGTGAATGTTACACAGTTTGTAAAGTGGAATCGCCACTTAAATCAACCAATGGCAGGTTGTGAGCCTTGTATATGCCTAGACTTCTATATTCCCTTCTCAAAAATGTTTTCCCTTTCTGTTGCAATCAACTCAGATCTTAAAACGATTTAATTATACCAACAATATGTTCATATTTACAATTTATTTTCTTAAATCAAACGGTTCAGGTAGGCAACCACTGACGTGTCATTTTGTAACACTACTACTAACGTACAAATGACTTTCGTTTGTTTTTTTAAAGACCTCTGGAACATTCAGAAAATATAATGGCTGTGTTTATAAAAGCAAAAATATGAATAAAACGACAATCGTTTTCAAAGAAAAATATTTAATTTCAATTAACTTAGATTTTACGAAATAATGAAGAACGTAAAACAATTTCAGCGACGTACCAAATTCGTTCGTCAGTGGTTGAGGGTTACCTGCCCTTATATGTATATAAAATGTATATATCTACATATAAAGTGTTCAAATAAATATGTTGACACTTATTTTTAAAAAACTGATTAATTAGAATATAATGGTGAACATGTGCACAATTTTGGTTATGTATTTTATTTGGTCAGTTTCATAAATATAAGAAACGCTCTGCCCACGACTGTACCTTAGTGAAATTTATTATCTAACTCCAGTTTTAATGAAACGCAGTGCAGACCTTGTGATTTAACAGGCGACAATAGATCTGTCAATTCTAATTGTTTAATTTAGAAGTAACTGTGGACCAATCACGGAATCGTAATGGCTACCAATTACGAGTCAATCTAACGTCTAGAAACGATAATAGTACACACGTCACAATTCTAATATTGCCGATTAATGATACAAGATAAATTAGGAATCATTCGCAGCAGTTGTGCCGTGTGCATATTTGATCATTAATACAAATGCCAAGACAAGCTATCGCCACCGCTTCAAATCTAAGAAGTGAAGAAAAATGCATAATTTATTCCTGAACTTCAAACTGCAAATTCAAATTCATTATTTTTTTCCAGATTTTAAATTAAATTGTTGATGCTTGCAAAACGATAGATTATTGGTCAACTGCTAGAAAAGCTCTTAAAATGTCATCTTTGTCATGATTATTTTTTGTACACCGTATTTCTAAAGTTCTTCAAAACCGGTGATCCACCCTTTAACAATGTTCCAATTTAATAATATTCTCATTCGCTTTTCTACCCTCAACTTATAGTTATTTTTTTTAAATAACGTTAAAGCCTGAAGGGAGTCTTATTAAATAATATAACATAGTATCGGTAAAGTATCTTAAAATTGCCGAATAGAGGAAATTACTACATTATTAATTATTTAGGTTGATTCTGAATGTATACTGCAATACAATTAACTAAACCTATACTGGTTTTGTATTCTAGGCATTATAACGAAAGTTTTCTACTCAATATCGATAAATCCATCGATATATTATACAAGCAATGACGCAAGTATAGTTTACCCACGCTTAATGGGCACAGTTCCTATAATGAATCAAACAGAGATCGTTTCAATTGTGACGATATGTTAAATTGACATTTAGAGTTAAGAAAATAAGGTTTGAGTGCTTCGTTCGTCGCCATTTTGAAGGTATTTACAGTGGATGAAAAAACGGAAACAGTGTTGTCATTGTTACGCTCTGTTTTAATGTTGTTATTTGTTTACTGGAGATAAAAGATAGCAGGTGGCAACGTGGTTTAAGAATTCACACGATATAATTGTTTGGGGCGTGCAAACAGAAAAACAGTAAACAAAACCCTTACCTACTCTATTTCTAACGAAATTCTTAAGCATAACACATAATAAAACATCATAATATGTTTCTTAAAAGGTATGCATTCAAGGTGCGTCTTTACGTAGATTAATAATTTTACGGAAGATCTTGCTTCGTGTGACGATGTTGAAATCATATTTATTCAATTTCGTCAATCGTCTTAGTATTTATTTTTTGGTAAGTTTATTATATGTTTTTATTGGTTATTTGCTGATATCATTTTATTATAATTGGTAACATCTACTTAATGCTATATGACAAAAAATATGTTTTTATCTTTTTTTTAAAACGTTATTTTTTTAATAGCATTCAAAAACCCGGAAAACATTATAATTTTAAAGGGAAAAAGACATTGAAAAGACATTATTTGAAATGCGAAAACCCGCTTTATTTGACATTAATTGAAAAGATGCGCACTATTTACATGGAAGTGTGATGATAGATTGAGGCAAACGTTTATTGAAGAACGTAGGTACTATTCTACAAACATGCGAGCCTTAACAAAGACAGAATTATCGTTTCGCGGTGCTGATTTGACATTCGCCATAACTCATTTTCCCGCTCTCCGCGGAGGCAAATGAGGCGGCCGAACAATCCGCGTTCATTTCTCCCTTATTTATTCTCAATCCCGGCAATAATAATAATGCGGCACACTTATACTTATGAATACATTGCAGCCACAGACACGTCGAATGCGCCCACGAGCTGGCGAGCCAACTGCACAGAACAAAACTTTATAAATCAGGCGGGAACGCATTCAGACGCAATTGAAGGTCGCCATATTTAAATTTGATGTTCTCACAAGTACGATTATTTTTTACTTAACAACCTAATACTTTAAATACAATAAATGAATGGAGATCGATCCGTAGGTACTTTTTTTCTTTTATTGATTAATAAAAAGGTACTCTAAATATGATATGCAGGATATTTTTTTTTGTGAAAAACATACGAAGTGAAGACATCTCAATGCTTGATTCTTTCTTTTTTTCTTTTCTGTAAACGCCTACAAATTTATCGATGAAAATTATTAAGACCTTTTCGGGACTTTTGGAAATCTTAAGATGTACCAACCAATATTTTTTTCCTATTTAATTAATTGATGAAACTATCCGTCTAATATGGAGAAGAAAGAAGGATGGATAATAGCAGTTGATTTAATGATTTATCTATGGTATTTGCGGGAATGACGATAAATTACAGAACGAGTTCTTTTAAATCAAACAATTATGTGCAGGAGAAAAACCTAATAACTAATTAAAGTTCTGCGACATGTTGAAGGCAGAAAAGTAAGTTAAAGTACTTAAACAAGTTGCCAGGTATTATTTCTACGGTTCTCCACCTGGACAGGGGCTAAAAAAGTTGCCATGTCTATAGGAAGTGCTATCGTGTGTCGTGCCATAAGTTCATGAGCCAATCTGGCAACACTGAACATCAGAAAGCGGGAAACACGTTCAAGTTATTTTTAAAAGGTTATTTGTTAGCTATTTGTTAGTATCCGATGATTAACTATCATTCATTAGCATGCAAATTCAAGCCTTGAACATTTATTTTAAGACATTAAAATTAGTAAAATTTCTTAGTGGAAGTTCATCGTAGGTTATGTGTACAGTAAAATTTTAATAGATGGTAGCTAGAAACTGTAATTCACTGAGTTTGATAGACCAATGCCAGTTTTTATCACTCTCGCGACATCGAAACTTAACATAAGCTGTGAAAATAAAGAAGGTGCGCGTAGGAGGTATTTTGTACAAGTAGCTAAAGATGTTTTTCTGAATAAATTTTAGAAAAATAATTGTTTTAACATTGGATAACATGATTTATGGGATTTATTAAGTATCATAATATTAATTTGACAAAACCCAAAAATCAGAAAATTCAATATTAAAATAATTCATTATCAAAAATGGATTCAGAAAGTCACCATTAATTAATTTCACAAAATTCTTCCTTTTCCTACACTTAATTAAATTAAATAGCCTTTATAAAGTTTTGTATCAAAGCAGATAAAGAGTACATTTTTTTGTCAATCAACCAGAACCCTGGATTAGCGTTTTTGATTCGATGGTAGTTCTCAGGTAAAATCCTGAAAAGTAAAGTGCAAAAGAGAAAAGTCCACCCAGGTTGTGTACTGGTTGGCGCAGCTGCATACTATTCTTGAGGTTCTATGTTCGATTCCTGGCAGAATTTACGTGATATATTGGTTTTAATGGTGGATTTTTCATTGCAACATTTCAATATTTTGCCCCTCTGCAGATATTTCTTTATTTAAGGCCGTTCTCCCATTGTAAATAACTGTGTGTTTAAGTATTTTTGTTGTAATTTAATATTGTATAAAATATTGAAGTATTTTTAGATATATTAAATTAATCGATTTCATCATGTGAGTGCTTAATATTTTTTTTATTGAATTTAAACTGGTTTAAATAAGGCACTTAAGCTTTTTAAATAATCATATGCAAAACTTTAGAATTAACGATACCCTCATGTTCATAAATTCTCATAAATTAAAGCGCAGAAACGATTTTTAACACCTTTGTGGTCATTTGCGGTTATTATCGTCAGTCCTCGTAAACGAAAACCTTACAAAAAATAATGAGAATGCACAAAAACGTGAACAGGAAAACGGTCTTTAGTAGCAAAATAAATGTACCAACTCCTTACTGAAATATGATTTATCAATCTTACTTCATAAGAAAAAGAGGAAGAAGGCGTGTTCTTTGGGTACTTGCGTGGGTGAAAAGGACAAAGGAAATACGCTATCCTTCTAAGTTAAAAAAAATGTGTCCTGTTGTGCCGTTCAGAAGCTTAAAAAATGCAAAAGCTTTCACAATTTGTATGCGAAGTATTGAATTACAAAGCAATGTATCATTAAAAAAGTAGGTCGTAACGTTTTTAAGGTTCACATTTATGATAAAAAGCCGCGATTAAGGACGAAAATGAGTTATTCAAATAAATAAAGAGTTTATCAACAATATTTTGAGTGTATCCAAATGTCCTTTTACTTCACAAAAGTAAACATGGATTTTTCAGAGTTGAAGAAATGTTGATGTAAAGTTGTAAAGTGGCCACTTAAACCAGCCAATGACAGCCATGACGTCCTGTATAGTAATATATATAGTATTAAACATAAAATACGGAAAATAATGCAACAAAAGATATGGTGTTATTTTGTAAACTTTTAGGCTTTTGAATAAACTCTTTATTTGAATTGAAATTTATTGCAACAGAGAAGAAAAACGTTTACACGGCCTATGAACTATCATTGACCGGGTTTAAGAGGCAACACTGAGCAGGATCTTTTTTTTTATTTTCACCCGTATAACTTAATTACTTTTGTAAATATAGACTTTGAGGCATATAGGTACATGAAAAATAATATTATTTTTTTATATGATAATGCGTCTCTCAAAAAAGTAGTTTTATAAACATAAAATTTTATAGCGTCTAAATTGATTTTTCCGTATTTGTAAAGGTATTCGTAAATTAAAAAGGTTTAACGATTGAAATAAATTAATGTACAGCTGTATTCTAATTTTTAAACGTGAACTTCCACAACAAAGGTGTTTTCTGGGAACAGAAAAAAATAATCAAAAAATAAATTTGTTGAGAATAAATCTACTTGTCATTAAAAACCGGGTCCTCAAAACAAAATGTAAAAAACTCAACGCATCCATTTTTTTAATGCTCATATAATTATAAATTATGAGTTCTGCTACTCTGGAAATGCACCCAGAACTAAAATGTTGCTGTCCACAACCAATTTAGGATTTTTTGTACAAATCGAAGTGTGACTGAGACTCGGTGGCGGGTCGTGCGAGATCATGTGAGATAGAAAGAGATGAATCTATGAATTGATTTGTTTTGAAAGGTAATTCGTGTTCCTTGTATTATCAAGGTGTTGTTTAACGGTTGCGCTTCAACAAAGAATCGGTTCGACCAACTGTGAGTAGACTGGAGTTTTTTGGACACATTACAAAAAAATACAATACTTGTTAAAAATGTAAAATATACATGTTTTACTTTATTCCTCACTGCGTTATTTACTAGAACATATATTTTTAGTTACTCGAAAATGACATTCATTACAAACGTCAAAGTAATACTTTAAAATAAGTAAAATGCGCATTCTAATTTTAAATACCTTACACAAATTTTAGGATTTTTTGTTCGTTTTTATAAAATACGATAAAAAAATATTTGCGTTCATATTATATTTTTCAAGTTAATACATTGTGTTTGGAAAATTTGAATAAGTATAAAGGTTTGAGATAGGCTATGATTGCCTAACGATTGCGATTGCGATTGATATTAATAAAAATGATGGACCGCCACACACGTTTACCCTGGCGTACATTCCTGGCTCCTTTCACGTTCATACATATTGTCATACATGCCTTTCGGTTCTGCCTGCTTTTGACATGACCAGACTTTGGTTTATCTGATCATGCCACGTCTTCACGTTATCGTTCATTCTAGCCATATATATACCTTTACCTGTTTTACCATTCTTTCGTCATACATTCGTTCTACATGACCAAATCATTTCAGGGACCCTTTCTTTATCTTACTTATAATTATGCCTGAACTTTAATGATGATAAACATTGATATTCAAGATATATAAAACTAAATACAGCAAATAAAATTTTAAAAAATTAAAAAACCACAGAAAATTAAAGATTTATTTGGTTCTCGATTTTTTCTTTATATTTTTAAAATGCAGATACTGTTTTTATTTTATTTTGAAAATTTTTACGCCGAATGTATAATGAAACTGCCGTGTAACAATGTAGCTATGAATGTATAATACATATGTTTATTTTTAATTTTTACTTTTCTTTATATTTGTAGTTTTTATTTCTAGCAAATACGTATTTTTGTAAAGTAAACGGCACTGTGTACCATGTATGAAATGAAATTTTAAATAAACAATGAACTCAATTAAGTCATTTGCAAAAAAAAAATGCAATCAATTTTGATCTGGGCGCAGAATAGGTTAATTGATTACAAGTAGTACATAACGTCTGTATTTGATTTATGTCCGGTTTATTAGATTTTTTCGTGACAAATGTGTGTAAGTAATTACAAAATGATCATTAAATATATGTTTTCACGGTATTTTGTTAAATTAAAAAATGTTAAACGATAATAATTAACAGGGGTATCCATCTTGCCTCATATCCCCCGTGGATACACGATACGTTCGTGTTGGGACTCCGGACGACACAATGTCACAGAATGTAGGAAATATTATTTTACCTGGATTGTACACTCTACACGTTATGTTCTCCCGGTAGCGAACTGCGCGAGACGAATCTTTCATATCATTTTTATCCCACGCATTTTGCTCAGAAAATAAAATCAGTGAGCCTTGCGACTAATGAATAGTAAAAATAATATTTAGAATTTTTATTATTTACTGATTAAAAATAAAATATACATATAAAATCATAGCGTATTCGGTTGATAGCTATTTAAGGGCTTCTAATTCACCGTGGGATCCAGGTGCCGACCCTAATGTATTAGAGCGAACGACGGAATTGTAAAAGCAAGTATGAAAGTAGACTAAATGCTGTAGAACTGCGTGATAAAACTATGCACGGTATTGCACAAATGTCGGGATCTATGCATTCTGTAAGGCAGAGATAAGCATTATCGAGAAAATCAAGAGTGCTGCGCTGCTTTGGACACGTAGAGCGCAGACAGCGAAAGAACGGCTAAAAGAATTTACGATGCCAATGTTGATAGATGCAGAAAACGAGGAAGACCGAGAAAGATATAGCTTGATCAAATCCAATACTTGAAGATGAACATGTCAAATAAAAATGTCAGAAGATTTACGAATGTAGACAAATCGAGGTCTCAGACCCGCATACAGTGCAGGGACCCCCACGAGGAATCGGTGTGATCATTTATTCAATTTTATAAATGTTCAGTTACATATTAAGATGTATTTTTTTTTATAAATGTCAATGTATAAAAAATTATACCTAAAAATTGTATCTATGCTGGAAATAAAAGAGAAATCTCAATGTTTTACCATCAGTCAGATCAAATTTTTATGTCAAGTTTATAATCATCAAAAATTAAAATAACTAAAAAGCGATGTATCCATAAAAAAAATATACCTTTTTTTAAATGTATTTTAATGGATTATTTTTATAAATAATCCATTAATACCTACCTACCGAAAGCACTCCTAACATTAAGATATTTAAATAGATCTTGCAGAAAGTGCACGAAGGTTTAAATTTTAATTACTACGAGTATTTGTAATTCTACTTATTTCTTGTTATATTTTTTTGTAATTACACATTCATATTCAATTTGCATAGTATCAATAATTTTTAATCATTATTACGTGCATAGTTTTTACTGTCTTTAAATTGACTGATGAGATAAATCATACATTTTTAAAACTAATAAAGAGTTTTGAGTTAAGGTCACACGTGCAAAAAAATTACATCAAATGTTCATGATTAATTAATTCACATAATTTAGACGAATATTGTAAACGTTCATGTTTTTTCCTGTAAAATTATCACTGCGTTTTTGTTTTTTTTAAATTTCAAAAGAAATATTTACATTTTTACGATTAACCCAAACATTTCAATTTTGAGGGCCATTTTCAACGAGTTGTAAATAACTTATTATTATAATATGGGAACCAAGTTTAACCACTTTTATTTTCACACTAGAATATTTCATAGTCCCTGAACTGGTACTTGAAGCGTAAGACTGATCATCTTACCTGAAGGTGTGTGACAAAAATGAGCGTCACAAAAAAGGTGAATGCAATAAAAATGATCAAGATACGCTGCGATTGGTGTACCAATGCGGTGCCCTGTGCACCATCAGGTGCGAAAAGGGAATGATGATAATTTAAATTACTGTCGTAGATTGTATTTTAAATATAAAACCATATCTAAAATTGTGTTTATGCATAAATGAAGAATTATCAAATAGTATCGACATCAACAAATTCGACTGTTTAGTCTTTCATAATTTACTTACGAAATTTTTTAGGTAAGATTGTGAATCAGACGTTCTTTTAATTACCTGAAAAAAAAAGAAAGAACATAATTAGTAAAAGGATTTGAAAATTAAATTCATAAATGTAAATAAGTATATAGTAATACAAAAAAAAACATATCGATAAAACTAGATAAGAGTAAACTTTACGGAAAATTCCGAGAATATGGTGTTTATATTGTGAATTTCCAAGTTTTCTGAAACTGTTATTTCTATAAATTTAAAACCAAAAAATTGTGAAATTTCATGTTACATAATGAACAATGTTTTTGGTATTAAATATATACGTTATAATATTTTATTAAGATGTTTGTAGTAAATACGAACCCTATCTATCTATCCGAATAAAATATTTATTTGAAATACCAAACGTGTTACAGACATAATGCGCACAAAAGATATTTCAATGCGTTATGCTATGTAGTATCGATCAGCAATACTACAGCAATCGTTCACATATAAACCTTTTCCTTTACCTAAAGGCAATTGGCCACCATTTCCGGTCAGTCAATGGGCCGATATGTGGGTAGGTCAGGGGATGAAAGAAGTAAAGGAGAAGGGCAGGTAGGGGTGGGGTACTAGATCGGGTAGTTCAAATATGGGGCAGATGAACCAAGAGAGAAGGAAAGGGAGGTTCGGACATACGGGGAGACTGGTAAATCCAAATCTTTAGTGTACATAAAGGGTGGTTGCTCTACGACTTATATTGTGGGTACATTTTTTTATTGGATAACACAAATCAATCGAAATTGCAGTCAACAAGTAAAAACGATGAGAAATTGACTTATTCACACAAATTAATATGTATTGTTCTATTAAATACGAATTTATAAGAGCGGTTATTCAGTTCATTTAAAAAATACTATAGTTTGGATTGAAAATGGGCAATGTTGTAAACTAAAAAAATAACACAAGAGGAAATAAGATTTGTTTTCGACGTTTTCTATGACGTTAACATTAACTTACAGTCAGAAATAAAAATCTATGAGTTGATTTACGAACTAAATAGAGACATTTATTTTTTAAAATATCAAATTGACATTGAGAGTCAAAATGTTGGGATACAAAAGAAATTTCAAATGGGCAACGCAAATCAATAGACAATTATATGATTCGTAGAATTTTTAATGCCGAGATTGGTTGTAAAAAATATTGCATAAATTAACCGGTGACAGTTAGTTGTTATATGTAAAATTTTCCGTTTGGGGTTATTCAAATTACGGCCGGGCTTTTGTTCTAAAGTTAATCACGTTTTGAAACGCCAGTGACAAAAAAGTGACGTTTACGACCCGCATTGACATTCGAGAGATCCCAAGGTATTTCTTGCGGCCCGGGCGGTGTGAGGGACGAGAGACAAAAACGAATAAATCCGACATTAGCAACGAATGGGACCGAAAACGATGTCCCGGGCACAAAACACTATTAAAACTGACAAAAGCACGCAAGTTCTCAGAACGCAGCCCCTAATGACGAGGAATAATTAATACAAGAACCAAAAGACCCGAGCAATTTGGAAAAAGGCGAATTTTACATATTGAACGGAACACCTGCGACCTTTTTTTTTCGTGTTATTTTTGCTTAGGCCTGTCTAAACAAGCGAATCTAAGTTTGTTTTGTGGACAATAAATGACTTGTCCTTCGCAGGTAGATGCATTATTCAAAGGAACATTTTTTTCACGATCTGCCTAATGCTGCGATGAAAAACGAGATGTTTTTTTCAAATTGGTAAGGCCACTTAGGCCACGGTTTGAATGACATCAGATTGAAAGGATTTTTTTAAGGGTTAAATCTCTGCATCTTGCCTCCCAGTGCGAGGAGTCGCTGGTCTATCCTACCTTTAGAGATCCATCAAATATTTCTTATGCAATATCGCTATTGAAATTAATGATCAATAAACATTGTTAGTCTCCCGGTGGCTTTGAGATTTTTAAATTTTAAAATGATTTTTAAATTTTAAAATGATAACCCATAACAGAGGCGTACATAACTCATAGAAAATAAAGTATCAAGTTTTAATTGAAACGATATTTTACCAGTACTTACTTGTTTTCTAAAATTATAACAGTCAAAAACAAAAGCAAAGTAGGGTTTCGTACTAATTCTTAATTTCCGTATGGAAAAATTAAGATTTTCATTGTTTTTTTTTTTAATAGAAAAAATTCTGATTAAAAACATGGACTTTGTATTAAAAATGTTTATAATTTTTTTTTTTATTAATTCACAAATAACTATTAAAATGATGTAAACAGCTATAAATATTTATTCTTAAAGTATTCATTAGACTTAGAACTTTCTTTTGCTAGTTTTTGTACGTTTAAATTTAACAATTTTCTCGTAAGACATAATTTAAATATCGTATTTATTAAATGTGACCCGCCTCTGACTCAAAGATGGGTATCGATTTTTTCAATAATATTTTAAGGGTGGGAATTTTTTGATGACCAATAAAACAATTCAATATTTTGATTAATGAATCGAAATCGAGATCTAATAATATGAAATAAAACCCTCTGGCATACCACAAGATACAAGGCTTTCGAAAATAAATTTTCGCGTAATTTAAGCTTTTATCCATAAGAGAGATTAATAATAGGTTTTTTGAAGCCTGATAACTAATTAAAAACTGTATTTTGTACCAATTTAAGCGTTTGTTATTGATTTATAATGTTAATACTTAAATAAGGATTAAAGTAAGCAATTGTACCAAATATTTTAAATTGAAAATATAAATTAAAGAAAGGGCGATTCGTTTTTTGCTTATTTTTTTATTTTAATAAATAAATAATCTTCCACTTTTCATAAAATCTCGCCACCGCAAAAACGTTCATGAGAGACGAGCTATAAATTTATAACATGCCTTAGAATTTTATAAAACGGAATTTCTACTAATTCATGGTTTTAAACTATTGCACATGCGCAAGACTTAAGTATATGTGATTTTTAAATCAAGCCCATTATGAGTCTGCAATTAGCAATAATAAAGGTACATGAGCAAATCCACTGCAGAAAAGTGCATGGATTGATGATACGCATGCCTGAACAATGTTCTTTGTGCTCTCAACATTTAATTATGCATCAGAATGCATACAAAGCGATTACCTATTAAAGTAATTGAAAAACTACGCATTAACTGGGGTAATTATTGATATGCATCGCTGAGAATTAGTGCGGAGACGGAATTTTAGTTAATTTCTTCCTTAGGAAATGGTGACAAAAATACTGTTAAAATTAAAAATCACAATAAATTAATTTGTTTAGAAAGAACATTATGAATATTGTTTTTAATATATCGGGGTAAAACATAATATTATTGTTGTAAATTATTACAACAGTTATTGCAAAATGCATATTTTTATAAAGTGAATATTAAAATATAGATGCCTTTCATTGGATGTTTTAAGTTATTACTTTATTTCCTTTATACACTGTGTAATATTCACTATTTTGTTTACATGTTATTGAATATGTTTGGCGGTTTTCGTGGTGTAGTGATTAAGATGCTTGAATCATACACGAAAGGTTCCCGGTACGATTTCCGGCGAGAACACAAAAAAAAGGGGTTTGTTTCAAATTTGGGTGTTCTGTACTGTAATTGACCACTGTGATTGGGCATCCTAGCCTGCTACAGTGCAAAATAATATTTTAAAAATCTTCATTTTTTTAATTTTTCTATGTACTGATTTATTTATATGAAGATATGTTTTTTCAAATATCATTACGACAATGGAATATATATTTAAAAATCTATGATTTATTTGTTTTTTTAACATATTATTTATTTATGAGGCTATAAATTTGGAATATTGCATAACATTCACAAATAAGGCTTTAAAGACTGAACAATATGTTATAATGTTTTAGATAAATATTTAAAAAGATCGATTTTCGTTCGAAACTAAATTTAATATAAAAGTCATGATAGTGCTGGATATACATGAAAATACCTTGCAAAAGTGTTTTTTGAAAAGCGGAAATATTTTTGTTGCATAAAATAAGTGTTTTATGATGAAGTTACATTTAAAGTATCCATAATGACTTATTAAAGTACAATTAGGAAACGAAATTGCACGTTTGTACATAATTTGTAATACTACTTAAGAAAAACTTAATTATATTTTGTTCTTTAGTTGCTTTGCGTAAAACAATTTACTTGTAATTTCGGTTTCAGTTCATACATTATTGACCTGAACTGTTCTTAATAACATGGTTTATACATCTGTTTGTAATTGCGTCGTGAGGAAAGCAGGGTAAAACAGATCGAAGTCTGAGTAGAAACTGTAAACGATAAAAATCTTATTTTTTTTAAAACTAGGCAGTAACGGTTGATAATAAGAAGCGTAACAGTAACAGACTAGTTAAAAATGGAAAAAAACATAACGTAAGGGCGGTGATAATAACGATAAAACGCTTAGATAAATACAGTTTCTGAGCAGAAAAGGTAATGACAAAATGGTCGAACAGATTCAAAGTTTTGATGCAGAAACAGTTCTATATTACCACTATCACGTTGTTTTTCTCTGGGGGTAGGCAGAGAAGATGGATTGCTTATACGTATATACTGATATGCATTTATTGTTTTTTTTTTACATTTATGCATCTCGACATACATGCCCTTTAATTGTGTCTTCTTTTGACTAGACCAGACTTTAGATTTTGACAAATAATAAAGCAGATTAAAATAAAAAAAATATATCAAAATGGATGGCGATTAAAATTATTAGAACGTTAATTGGACAAAAAGGGTTAGTTATGAAACCGGTGGCAATTATTTGGTTTAGTTATCAGGACCATCAACGTATGCATACTAGTAACAGAAACGCCAATCAAATCTGAAAACAATGAAAATATTGAACTTATTTTCGATTTGACAGTTTTACGTGAAGGTTTGAACTTTATTTTGGTCGTGTTGCGATGTGTTTTTGATTTAGCGCGCGGTGTTTTAAAACAAAGAGTTAATCAGCAGGTGTTTTTTTGCTGTGGTTAATGCAGAATAATAACAATTCAGTCGTTTGTCCGGAGGTCCTCGATAGCTCTCTCTCGGCCAGTCCTCGAGCCGCGTATCGTATGGAAAATGCCATGACAATACCCGCAATTAAGTCCAGAACCATTATCGGCCGGTGATCGTGACGGGCCGAACTGCAGGTCTTCAGGTACTTCGATCCAAGCCAAGTTGGATTAATTACTCCCCCGGGCGATTTGGATCAAGAATACGTGGAACAGAGATCCTGAACCGGGGAGCTAAATCCCAGTGAGAAATAATTCAAATACTGGATTTTTGCTCAGATTACGAAATCGTATTATGTTACTTGAGATCTCACTGGAAACATAAAAATATGCATTGAAATAGTCAATTGACAATAAGATCGAAAAAAATATGCTTACTTTCTAATTTTTTGAAGTAAAAAAACCTTCATTGTTTTTTTATGGATTCAAATTATGAATTTACTATGTTACCATTCACAACTGATTTTCCTTTTTAAATAGTTTAAAACATAAAAAAACAATCCAGTAATGTACACATCTAGAACTTTTCATTTATTTCCCTAAATCGTTTAATATAAAATCGGTGATTTGCACCTGAAAAGTTAAAAAATTTAAAATAAAGGATCATACAAATATAAGGCGAAGCGACACTTAGGAATAAAATTTAAGATTTACCCGCTTCCTTGTTTAGAATATTCGTATTTTGATTCTTTTAATAGGAGTATGTTTTTAATAAACTCCTGACGTCACTGCGACCTGTAAATGTCTATTTTGACGGGTTCCCGGTAGTTAGTTCACGCCCTCCAAGCCCAGGTCTTTGAAGAGCCTGGCTACTGTGTGGAAGGCGAGAGTTCTCGTTTTTTTGTTAACACAAATAATACTTTTTAAAAGTACTGATAAGCCGTAATAATTGAAATACATGTACTAAAAATACTTCATTTAAAAATATGGCTTTCCGTAAAAATTTAAGAAGAATATGTAAAAATTTCAAAGAGTCGAAAAAATGGTGTCGAAATGATCCTCTTCCATATTTAACATTATTAGCTACGTAGGCATACGTGAAAAATGACTCTAAACCTTGGTTTTATTTTTAAAAATTAGACAGAAAAGGTTTCAATCAATCAATCGAACGGGTTGTTAAATACAAGTATTATTAATGTTGTATTTTACGGACACGAGGATCGTCTCGCACTATAAATCTGAAGAAGAATTTATGGAAGTCAGTGCGAGAATAGCGTAGGATATTGGATATCGAATACTGCCCTACCTCCCGATTGTTACAGCCACGGGAGCCTAAGGCAAAGAGAACCAAGATCGATGCTTTAATTTGATTTTGATAATGCGCTATGGCTTTAATGCCCCATTTTGTGTTTTGACTACGGCCATATTTAAATGCGTAGGACTCAGACATAAATAATAGGTACTTACGACTTTACGCTTACGGTGATTTACAGCCGCGCTGGACTTGTAAGATCGATGGGTTCAAATCATCCCGTAAGTTTTGCACTTGGAATTATCCACGTGCAAAGTTCAAAATGATAAAATCATAGAAATCATTGACAGAGGTGGAGAACCCCTTCAAGAAGGGAATATGAAAGTCTAGGCTCTTATAGGGTTTACTCAGAAGTATAATAAACTTGTACATTTTTACAGCGCCGTTTTCGTTAATAATCACCTCATGAGCGCTATACATTTTAATTGAATAATGTAATCTAATTGTAGGCTACTCTAGATACTAGTTTTTAGTAAAATTACAGACTATGTAACACAATATATGTTTTTATTACATGTTTTTTTATGGATCTAAATAAAAGTACTTCTTCCTTCATCTCAGTGGAAATATTCATTCAGTATTTTTCTAAAAGGATGTGGACAAACAAAGCACCATCTTCCGTAATCTAATTATGCATTGAAGAAAATCGTCATGTTTGCTATATTAAACAAGGGAAAGATAATATGTGTAGGCATTTACAAGGCTTTTAATATATAATTAGCAGATTAGGAAGGTTTGTTGTGCAGTGTGTAACATTCACGATTCTGCAAATATTTAAACCTCCATTTTCCTTTATTTTTTACTTGTTGAATTTTTGTTACTTATCTATGTATTAACTTATGAAATTTAAAACATTGAATAAAAATTATTTCATTGATTTAATACTAAATTTAAGTTATTTTTAATCCATCATTTTGGTCGAGAGTCAAGCTAAACGTCTAAATTTATGGATCTTACGCATAGTAAATTATTTTCCGCACGCACTTAGAATTAATTATTACAATGTTTAAATGATACTAAGTATTCAATCGAGACACCAGTGGCGTCTTTGATACTAAATTTCTAGTGAAGCTCAAATTTTAAGGATAAGAATAATCTGCGTAAATGTTAAGTAGGTACCTAAAGTAAATAACACAGTACGGACCATGTTTGTAGGCATCTTTGAGCATTTTTATATTGGTTGCTGGTTTTTTATCTTAATAATGTGTTGATATAATTTCATATGTTTTTACTACATTTTTACTGTTTTTACTACAATTTTACTATGTTTTTATTACATTTAACTATGTTTTTACTACATTTTTTACGATTTTTTTACTCCATTTTCTACTTTGTTTTTCACTTTGCCCTGTATCTTTATAACTGTTTCTATATATTGATTACTGTTTTTTATATTTTTTTGACTGCCTTAGAACGGGGTAAATAACCCTAGATAGACAGTCAAAGCAACTTTACATAAATTTTAATTTTGTGTATGTAATATAACGATAATAAATAAATAAAAATATAATGCGAATTAAAATACATATTAGGTACTGGTGAATAGCAATGATTTCTTAGTGAGGCTCAGCCTCACTTGCTTCATATGCTCCTTTGTCCCTGCGGGACACCAAAGTAGTGTTTACTAGTTGATTATTTACAAATTGATGTGATTCTTGTTTAAAAGATGTTATAAATCGTTCTTACATTACCCGTGAATTTAAATGAAATATAAAAGTCGAAAATGCCTTATGCTAATGTCACCAAAAACATCGACGATTGTCATAATTTTACTCTATTCATACCCGATAGTACATAGGACATTCCATTGGTACACTAAATGCAGCGTATTTCGATCATACGTTGCATGAAAGAAAGGTGATCAGACTTGCGCTTTAGGCGGTAGCTCAGGGATAGTAAAATATGCTGGATTTAAATACACTTAATACCAACTAACACCGATTCTGGTCAAAGGGCTTTTGAGTATTATGCAATTAAAATCTATAAGCTTATTCAACTGCCAATGATACAAATTATTGAGAATGAGAAAATACATAAAAAATGGAACGTCATTCGGCCAAACCAATTTTGATTTATCTGCTCCTCTACAACTTTATACTTTAGTGAACGTTTAGATTATGTTTTTATTTTTTGTATGTTTTGTAATATAAATTGCATATATACAGATGAATAGAGAGAAATTCAATAGATGTATAGTGTTTTAAAACTTTGGGTAGTATTATTTATATTTTATTGACATTTCGTAACCTTCTATCTTTGTATAATAATAATAATAATAGGAATTTCACCTAAGACTTTTATTTAGAACATTCGTCCAGTTTTGTTATCGCTGTCATAAAAGTGTAATTACGGACATTGACAAATAACTGAACATAAGAAAGACACATCGCATAATTTTAAGGTAACTTCACAATAACCGTAATGTTTGTATTTTTAAAAAATTGAATAAAGAAAAAAAACCTTTAAAGTAGGCGATTATTACGTTTTCAATTCGATCATGTCTTTTTAGTATATTTACCATAAAATTTTAATAATTCAATGTTGATGCTGTACTAATTGCTTTTTTAATCAAAGGCATGTGTTTTAAATTAATATTCAGGGTTTTCCAACGACTTAAGCATTGCTAATTATAATATTGCTGATAAGACTTGAAAAATACTTTAATTGCCACGAGAATCGTAAAAAAATTATCACCCGTAAAATATTAATTACTTATGATAATGTTTTTAAACATGCTTGTAATCAAGTATTTCATACAAGCCTGCGTTAGTAGAATAAAAAACTATTTTTTACTGTAATTTGAATCTATAATTATAATAGATCGTAAATATGACTACGGTAATTGTTGTTTTTTGATATTCAAAGGTCAAAAAAATTAACTATTTTACGACGAAATTTATTACACGTGTTTTTGGTATAGAAAAAATTATGTATGAGTGCACGAAAAATTATGGAAATGAAGCTGGAGTAGGAATTTTAATTAATTAATTATATGTTTCTGACGTCACAATTTTTTATTCAGTGTTAATTAAATTATATTTATTTTATTTTGCACATTCACCCTCTTAAATTATTAGTTACCTTATACTTTATAGTTGTCTCTAAACCGCGAACCATCAGATACGCAATGTAATGCTTACGGTGTGATTGGCGGTTTATGGTTAACTAAGCATTTAACAAGGCAGTCGGCGATTCTCACATTGGCGGCGGAACGAATTAAGGTCAAGTAAAATAAATACATTCATTAGGACCAATTGACTGGACTTAAATCAAGTCGCTGAGGCACGCTTGCAATCTCGACTTTACTTACACCTCTATCTGTCACTCTCGCTCGCTCACTCATCAATATCCCCCAAACGAGCGCGACCGGGACAGAGTGATACATTTCTTCTCGAAAACCAAACAGCGGATAAGAATTGGTTTACATTATCGCGTATGTGATTAAAAAGAAAACTTTCATACAAAAAGATCAACGCGCGGTCAACGCAAAAACCTCACCCGCAAAAAATAATCTTAAAATACAATTATTTATTTAAAACTAAATGAAATAATCACAACTTAAGAGACATATTTATACGGTTGTTAAAGCTCGAAGATTAATTTAATGGTAAATCGATTTGTGTCTTACACAGACAATATTAGAAAGTAAAGTTGTTATTCAACCCGCAAATCTTAATTGAAATCAAATAAATAGAAGTGAGCATAAAAGGTATGAAGTTTTATTTATAATCTATCTATAATCTAGAGAATTTGTGCTGTTTGAAAATTTATCAATAACGTAATTAAGCAGTAATCGCAATTAATTGTTTTTACAGACATACATTATCTTTAAAAAGCAATAATGATCATAAAATGAATTGTTGAAAGAAAGCATTCGTAATAATTAATAATAAAAGGTTCGCTCAGAGGTCACAAGATTTGACTTTTTACGACATTATCCATTTTTGTTTATGAGTTGATAATTAAATGATGAACGTTGTTTTCTGATAATTTATTTTTTTAAACTCACGGTACAAGTAGGTACCTTTTACTTATTTTAATAATCTGTTACACGAAGGTAAGGTAATTAGTCTCACGATTCAAGTGCCAGTCTAGGAACATTGAAATATTGTAGATAAAACAACATTTGAAATCAAAATTATACCTCCACCCTGAAAGGAATCGAACTTAGAGCCTTAAAAATGGTAGGCAAAAGCGCCACACTACGCTACAAGGACTTATCTACGCTGAATTTCGTTTTTCAGGACACCCAGTGTTCAAGCACAGTAATAAATTAGTTTACACTGATTTCACATATCTTACATATTTATAAAAATAAGAATAAAGAAAGAGAATGGAATAATAATGACAAACTAACGTCACCCCGGTTCACCATAGGGGTTGGCAGAGAAGATAAAACGCTATATCACTTTGCATACTAATCTAGCTTCCTCAAAATAGTTTTTTCACCACTAAATTTTAAAGCCTAAAACTCGCTCCTGAATCCAACGCTTGAGAATGCTCATCATGACTTTAGGAAACCAATGATCTACATAAGCATTTTAATATACAATGCCTTTTACACCTTTTAGCGTTAAAGAGAAAAAATTTTAAAAATAGTACAGGTCATAAATCCTCACTCTGTTGTACGCCGATGGAATCTACCAAACAAATTAATGTTTAAATTACAATCCTTTCTCAGTTGCTGAATTTATGCCACTGCAATGCTATCCGAAACAAAAGCTAGGGATGCTACAGTTACATGGCATACCAACCCAAAAAAACGCTACCCGAATTCAAAAGGCCGTGAAAATCGAAAAAATATCAGATATACTGAGAAAATTCACCAAACAAACACAAAACAAACAAATCACCACGCCGTTTCTCCGCAAGGGTAGGCAGAGAGGAAAGAATGTCATGTCACTCTGTCGTTGCTAACATATCTTGTTTCTTCTACATTCATGTATCTTCTCATGCACGAGCGCCAATTATTCCGACTTTTGATATGCCCTTCTTCAATTGCTAGTTGGATATTTGGTCATGCTTTATCTTTCTCGTTTTCTGCATCCATTAACATTCGCTTTGCAAATTTTTTGGCAGTTCTTTCGCTCGGCATGTCCGAACAATCGCAGAACATCCTTTCTTGATTTTGTCAATAATGCTTATCTCGGCCTTACACAATACACGAATCTCGACAGTACAAATACAATAAAAGAACCTACCTAAATTCCATTTGGAGAATTAATTTAGCTGTCAAACAAAGACTCAAAATATTTTAAATACAAATCGTGTAATTATTTATATTCATATATCTCAATACAGACGAATAATTAATGAACTACGTACAAATTAGAAAGCATAAGTTTCACGTGTTCATCTATTTTGACGTTTAAAAAACACAAACTTATTTATTAAATAATAAGGCTAATTTTTATTTAAATAAAAACTACGTAACAACACGATAAAAAATAAAGTTTATTTTTTAATATTAAATTACTTTTGTGTTGAGCTCTAATGCTGTTCGCAAAGCAATGCCATTGATTATAACACTAAATTTGCCTGTTGGAACATATGAGATGTACTTACAAGTAATCAAAATCATTGCACAGTATGCCGAGTTAGTTAAATAAAAATCTAATGCACCCATATCAACCACACAAAGCGCTCGATACCTTTAATTTATTAATAGGAAAATTGCAGCAATGGTTTGAATACAGTTAACAAGAGAAGTCAGATCATTGTGATGCACTTATATGCATCGCTGAGTTTGATATCGGATATAATGCAATTTGCAAAGCTGCATATGATATAGATACTATGTAAAGTTGTGAGTTGCGTCTATGCTTGAGTCGTATTGTTTTTGATGCATTTCATACAGCGAGTCAAAAGATGAACAAAAAATATGTAGATTTTGTATTGACAGGATACATAAATTAACCCTAACAAACAGAATGAATTCGAAATGGAAAACAGAATCGTGGATTGAATAATTATTTATTGTTTCTTTTGTGGTAGAGTTTGATTTAAGTTTTATTTTATGCTAAAAAAGAACTTGGCGCCGCTAATCTGCGATATTTTACATATGAATTCATTATATTTACAATAAATTAATGAATTACACTTTTTAAATTTAAGAAATGCAAACATAGAAAATAAAGTTAATATAAACGTAAAGCGGCAAATTAAAAAAAAAACAGTAAATAAATACATTTATGTATGTACATGTTTAAGTGCTTAAGCAACAAGTAGATCATATTTTTTAATATTAAAAATGTAAGCCCCCGATTTCAATACAATCGACACTATTACAATTTAAGACTGAAA